>NW_028134787.1:0-92000 GCF_964662115.1 Mustela nivalis | reverse complement strand
TTTTGTTTTTGTTTTTCGGCTACGGAAAATGTGGAACAACCATGAGGTATTTCAAGAGGTGAACCACAGATAAATTTCTCTAAGGGTGGGTTAAGGTTATTCAAAAAGGAACTTGACAAGGCTTTTAAAGATATCGACAATCATTATAACATAACGTGACTGATTCTTACCGTGCAATTAACTGGGCAAACACTTGTTGCCTTCCACGAAAGACTAACATAGTTGAGATGGTTCTAGCGCCATCTATCACAGGGTCTCATGAGGCAGGGATTCTAGCCACTGGTTGTGCAAGGCATGAGGCCTGTTAGTGATTCTATTTTTTCCTCTGCAGAATGGGTCTTTCTACATTCCAGGTCCTTTCTACCCCAATAAATAATGCGGCGATTTTCTCAGTGAGGTGTACTATTGGTTTAAACAGCCAACTGTCTCTTTAAAAGGACTTTTGTTTAAATTCCTTTAAAAAAAAGTCCTTTCAAAAACATCTTTTTTTTTATTTTTTATTTTTTAATCCCATATGTTTACTCTGATCATGGAACTTTGTCATTTTGACCTTCTCTGCTGATTAAAATATTCTTCATCATCAGCACCTACTGCTCTCCTCTCCTGGTGGTCTCTCCGGAAGGGGTCTTCTCTAGCTCTTCTAGCAGGAGATGGGCACTTCCCCTCTACCCCTGTTTCCAGACCAACCTTACCTATCCTGCAGGGTCAGGTCGGCCCGGCCTGTTATCTGTTGTTCTCTTCTGAGTGGTTAGTTTTCATAGATACCTTGCTTTGCTTTTGTCAGGATTTACCCTGGATTATCAAAACCTATTTCTTGTGCCAGTGAAGCTTAAGAAACAGTCCGGATGAGAGAACCAGGAACTCGAACAGATCATATTTATCCTGAATCTTCTGTCCAAAATGAAAAATACATTTCAGAGGAGCCTCAAGATCTCTGAGAAGGGAAGTTTCACCAACTCTGTCATGTAGGGGCATCAATTCCGATTCTGTGTCAATTGTCCTACTTTCCCAGCTAGTAATTCTCTACCTCTCAAAGCCCACTCTCAACCGTTTCCTCTCTCAAAAGCAGTTACTCTTAGAGTCTGCACATGGCACTTGCGGCCTGCTGGTCGTTGGCTACAGCCCACTGTACCTTGGGTCTAACAGCTGCGGGGCATCAAGATGAGCACGTCTCTTGTTCTAGGACTTAATATAGTTTGGGGCACATGGTAAGCAATAATCACTTCTTTAGTTGATCCAAGTGTTGGACCTTTCTTATTTATTCTACTACCACAATTAACTTGTTCTAAGATTTGTCCCCCACCCCCATTTTAATATCTCTTAAGGTGGCACTCACCTTGCACTTGATGACATATCCTACTTTAACTGACAGCATTTCTCTTTCTTAGTCGAACATAAACTATAGTACATCTTACACTTGATGAAAGCTAGGATGCAATTAAATACTCTATTATGGTTTTGATCCTAATCCAATCCATTACTCTAACACTGACTACTACATAACCCTGTCGTTGATACTAATGTGGACTTTAAACCAATACCTGATCCTGACTGTAAACATGACCCTGGCTCTAGACTTCACCTGACCCTGACTAAGGCAAACACCAGAAACCTAACCCTGAACCTAAAAGTGACCCTGACCCTGACCCTAACACTAACCCTGACACTGAATGTGAGCCTGACCCTAACTCTAACCCTAAACCTAACCCTCCCTGACACTAACACGGGCCCTGACCCGAAACCTAACGCTGAACCTAACCCTAAAACTAACCCCTAACATTATCCCTGACACTGACCCTAACCCGGTCTAACCCTAACCCTCAACCTACCTCTACCCTAACCCTAACCACACTTTAACAATAATCCCGAACCTCTCCCTGACCATGATCATAACCCTAACTCTGAAATTTGCCTTTGTCAGATCTTAAACTTAAACCTGACCCTGGCCTTGACCTTAACTCTTATTCTCTTTTGTTAATTTTCACATGTTAACAAAGCCAACGTTTTTTCTAGCAGACAAGATCTTAAATCCTAACAAAACTCAATTTTTTCCTTTTTTTTTTAAGTTTGAGAGCCTCATGTTCTCCCATGCTGCTTTAAATACAACTCAAAAAAAAAAAGGAGCTAAATGGGGCAGTAAGACCAGACTTTTTATTTTATTTTATTTATCTTATTTTTAATTAAAAAATTAAAGATTGTATTTATTTATTTGAGAGAGAGAGAGAGCATGAGTGGGGCAGGGGGAGGTAGATGCAGAGAGAGACTGAGAAGTATACTCCCTAATGAGCAAAAAGCCCGATATGGAGCTCGATCCCAGGATCCTGACCGATATCATGACCAGAGACAAAGGCAGATACATGTGCAAAATCCCTTTTTTTCTGGGAAACAATATTTTACAAGAGATGTTTGAAAAAGTACTGGGAAATCCACTTTAATAGGAGATACAAACATTTAATTGATTTTTGTAAAGCTACAGGGATCCAAATGATGGGAATCCCAGCCCGTTTAGGTTGTGGACCACAGAGTATTCCTCTCTGTAATATTTTATTTTCTTCCATGTCTACTAACTCCAGTCCAAGTTCACTGATCTCTTTTTAGATAGTGCAAAACATGGCAAAGAATACCAAACGAGTGCCCAATATTCTACATTTCTTATATCATTTCTAACATGTAGAAGTGTGTTATCAAGGCTGATTCTGTGAACGAACATAGTTATGCTAAAGTGTGTTTTGTTCTCCAAGAAATTAAATGCATGATTATCACACAATTATAAAATACTTGTGTCAAGAATTTTTATTCAAAAATTAATAAGAAGCAGATATTAAAACTAGTTCACATGGTTATTTGGGATATAAGCAGAGTTGTGCAGCAGAAGTGCTCTGGGCCCATCATTTGGGTTATAGAATTTATGTTTTCTAATGAAATATCACTAACTTGCATTATTGTTAACAAGAATCTTGTGCATTACCATCAGTTTTCTACATTATAACCTCTTGCTCTACAGTTTGTAAATAACTTTGTCAATAGCAAGCTAGTAAACAGGGTGACTCCAATGGATTGAGATAATCTCCAGAGTTTCTGCTACATAATGCCCAGGACTCCATTGAAAGGACACCTAAGAATTTATTTTGCCCAAAAATTTGATCATTTTTTTCACTGTCCTTACCTATTTTCCAAACCTAGTCCTTTTGCTTCACCTTTCAGTCTACGGACAACCCTGTATCTGACTGACTTGTTAATTCTGGGAATGTCTTGCAGATTAATTTGCTTGCCAGAGGTGGTTCCTCTAATTGATGTCTAAGAACCCTAATTAGTTAAGAAAACTTTTTAACATTTTCATTGCTATTTATTATTATTATTATTATTGCTAATATCTCTATTATAAATAATTCACAAGGGCATCTTTCTGACAAAAGACAAAGAGCTGTCTACTAGTAGAAAAAGTACATTTGACTCTGTCAGTGAAAGTGGTAAAGGGATTTGAGAAAATAAGGCAAAGCACTGGAATTTTGTGTTAAAACTTTAAATATTATAGACACATTTACTTAATTTCTAATACTGTTGTTGCTTATAATTAAATAAGATGTTTTCCATGAACCACGCATTACAGCAAATATATTGTTTATACAGATTAAATTTTCATCAAAAGGGACGCCTGGGTGGCTCAGTTGGTTAAGCAGCTGCCTTTGGCTCAGGTCATGATCCCAGCATCCTGGGATCGAGTCCCACATTGGGCTCCTTGCTCGGCCGGGAGCCTGCTTCTCCCTCTGCCTCTGCCTGCCATTCTGTCTGCCTGTGCTTGCTCTCTCGCCCACTCTCTCTGATAAATAAATAAAATCTTAAAATAAATAAATAAATTTTCATCAAAAAATAGTAAGTATATTTTATTGTAGGATCATGATCAGCATTTTGCAGATGAGAAAAGTGAAATTTAGAAAAGTATGTCTCTTCAAATCCCTCATACAATATCTGGCCTAGATAGAAGGATATACTATCACAATTGAGGAAGATAATTGAGATTACTTAAAATGATAAACTTTACTATATAGGGTTTTTAAAAGTTTGCCACAGATTCAGATTCTTTTAAAATATATATCTATTTTGTGTAAAGAGAATGCACTGAGAAGTAAAAAGAAAGTGATATATCAGAGCTACCAACTAATGGCTATAATATCATCACCTTATTTATGAACAATGAAACAGTGTGCAATATTTAAGTAAATTTAAATAAATTCCTATTTATTTTATATATTTATAAATTTAAATAAATTCCTATTTATTTATTATTAAAGAAATTCCTCTAACAAACAGTATGTTTTGAAGGTTGCTAGCAGGAAAGTGTCGTACTTCATGGAAGTAATCAGAATATATGATCTAAATTTCTGCTTTCAAGGGCGCCTGGGTGGCTCAGTGGGTTAAAATTCTGCTTTCAAGAAGCTATAACAGTAAGTACTGAGCATTAGCTATTATATGCTATGGATGAATAACTGAAATCTACATTTGAAACTAATGGTACACTATATGTTAACTAATTGATTTTAAAAAGTTAATAAAAAAAACACTATTTTATAAAACAATATTCCCAACAGGCTCTTTTGCTTTAAAATACTCACTCTGTAATGAGAGTCATTACTTTTGTCCAGCAAATTCTTACATCACTGTTTATCCCTTCCCTGCTTTATCCCTTCCCAGTATCAATAAAGGCTCACTTGGATTACCTAGAAGCCATGAGAAAGCTTGTAATAGATCTGGCTGGTTTTCTCCAGCAATTTGACCACCATGTGCACAGGGAAGTCTATTGATAAAGGCTTTATTGCAATAAATTGCAAATACATGGATGATTTTGAATTCTCTTTCTTGAGGTCTTGTTTCATGATAATAAATGTAGGGTGGCTTATTGGAATGGATGTTATTAACATATTTTCATAGTCCTAAGTACATGGAATTGTAAAATAGATAAATGAATGTGGCATTACTGACAACCGTCCTCATTTTGAAATCAAATTACAGTGTACTGAGCTGAGGTGGCAAAGCAGATTTGGGATTATGAGTGAAATAATTTTAAAAAGTCTTAGGGGTATGATCAGACTATTGGGTAATTCAGTAGAAAAATATCAACTGATTGAGATTCTGTGTTCCCTGATTTCAGAGAGAAGTTAAGATATATAAGTAACACGAGGAGACTAGGAAGCCAAACATAAGTGATACTTTTGTGCCAGGGTGTGTATACATCTCTTTATCTTCTTGCTTTACCTCTAAGGTTGCTCCTAGAGGAGAGTTTAAATATGTGTTGGAGCTAATCTCTGTGGATTACACAAGAAACCACATCCTACAGCTCTCCCTGAAACACCGCGTATGATTTCAATGTAATTTGGTTTTTGCATTTTTAGAAATAACAAAATACTTTGCAAACTCATCTACTTTATTACCACCACAAGGGAGTCAGCTGACTCCCCATTTTAACACAGTGACAGTCACAGAGGAATGGAGGAGTGAGTAGAGTTATCAATATAGGTGCTTTAAAGAAGTATGACAGGGTAGCAGCTATTTCCAGGAACCAAAACATGGGTCAGCAGCTGTGCAGGAAAAGTGATGGAATAAATGACTCATTTCAGAGGAGTTCTATAACATATTAGTTCTATAATGTATCTTCAGCACCCAATTACCTGCTTTGATCTAAAGATAAGGATTTACAGTTAAGATCCCATTTATGATTTGTCTGGTAGGGTCTGAATCATGTTTACTATTGTTTTGACTATTACTTGAAACCTATAGTAGTACTTGGGATATGTGTTGTGTATTCTGTGAACATGTGCTATTTTTAGATTAGATAATTCCTGTCTCGAACCCCTGTTAATTTGTTTGCTTTTGTTTATTTCATAGTGCTTTCAGTAAATGGATATATCTGAAAAATTGCAAAGCCATTATTAAAATAAGTTATTATTATATATAGCATGGAATTGCACATTCGTCCTTTGAATCCGACAGAGCTTCACCATATCCTTAACAACTTGGGAAAAACACGCTATTATTTTTCTTTATAGAATTTCTCCTGTTAGGCTGTGATGGTTGTCATCAGCAGTAACTCCTCTGAAGGCTTTGTCAAAAGAGTTGAAAAAATTGGAAAGGTGTGAATGAAGCTGTTTGCTGAATATAAAGAAAAGAGCATTGAAGTACAATTCACACTCTTACTTCTCCTTCTATGCTTTCAGATGTTTGACATTTGAAAATTTTGCTTCTAGAAGAGATGCCCTATATAATTCTTACTTTAAGGAGCAAGTTGCTTTTATAATTTTTTTTATTATTCTACCATTCAAGTATTTCCATTTAAATTAAATTCAATACCATTTAAAAAAAATCAAAAGTGCAGCCAGTATTCAATTCCTGGGCTAAATAATTTTAGAAAGCTTTGTGTTATTGAACCTACGGGGTTTTTCTGTAGTTTTAACTCTTTCTTTCTGTGATTTTTCCCATTAGTCACATAAGTGACTGCAATATAACAGACATTGAGGATAAAGGACTGAATAGAACAATCCTTGGCCTCATGAAGTTGAGAATCTAGCAAGGGAGTCAAACAATTCGATCATTCAGAGAAAATTTATTGAATGCCTGGCCTAAGATGAGCACAACAAAACCCCAGCCCAGAGGAATCATTTTAATGGGAGAGATAGATAATAGGTAAGCCAACTTTAAAAAGAAAAAAAAATCGTACTGGTTTTTCTTTAATAGTGATGCATATTTGAACTAAATAAGCACATTTTAATAAGAGCAGTGATTGAGAAGAGGTTTTGTAACTGAGTGGTCTGAAAGGGCCTCCCTGAAAAAGTCTGTTTTGAACAGATTTCTGAATAATATCAGCCAGGAAGCTGCGTAAAAATCTCAGGGATGGGTGATTTTTCCAGTCAAAAAACTGTAAAGGCTCCAAAGTCACAATACAGCTGTAAGTTTCTCTAATAAAGTAACTTCTGACAAAGAATGAGAAGAAATAACTAACCCAGGTTTGAAAGAAAAGGGACAGACTTTCTATGGAATTCATATTTAATTAAAGCTCTAAAGGACAAAAATACAATAGAGCAAAATTCTGGTCCCGCTGATATACCTAATGAAAGTTCATAAACAAGGTGTGGGTAGCAAAGAGTGTGTGGGAATGTTGGTAAGGACAGTGGGGAAGAGTCATCCCTGAACATGTTCTTAAATGAAGCAATTCTTGTGTTGTTTTAAAGGGTAACTTGGAGTTTGCCTAAGTGATTAGAGAAGGATGCCTCGGCTTATGGAAGTTCAAAGCCATAAAGATGTGATAAACTACTGCAGATATTTTCATGTATATTTGTTGTTGCTTCTAGTAATGGTGATCTAAAAACTCCTACTTAAGACAACTTAAAAATCCAGACAAAATGGCTTTTAAAGTTAAAAATATCAGAATGATTATAAAAATAAGTGAGGGATTACTGGGCCAATACGAAACACAATGAGAGCCTAGAGATATATGCCCTGAAGCCATTTTAGCTATGAGAGCATTAGAAACTGCTAAAACACACTGAGCTGTGTTTTTAATAGACACTTGATACTAGAGAAAAAAAATTCAAAATCCAGCAGCAATCAAATTTGAGGACTTTGGTACAACCCAAATTTAAGTTGAGATCCCCAAAGCACAAGGAGAAGCAGAAATAAGACTAGAGCCTACCTTGCCTTCTGTGTAAACTGAGAACGTCAACCACTGAATTTGGAGTATGATTGTCTTGTAAAGTCTCAGATATAAGAGAAAATCCTGCCAAGGAGGACCATACCATTATTATAGCTCTTAATTATTCCTACTCAATAAGAGTTTCAAATATAATGTCTTGAACATAACAAAATGTAACAAAGCACACAAAGAAAAACCATTAACAAGATTTGATAGACAAAATGGGATTAAGTATGATATTAAAATGATCAATAAATATTGTAAAATGGCTTGATTACTCTGCTCAAAGAAATGAGAGGGGAAGCAAATTGAACAAAAAACTGAAACTAAAAAATGATATTGAGAAAGATTTTATAAATGAACCAAATGGATACTCTAGAACTTTAAAGATATGACAGCCAATTTAAGATACCCCAGGGGTGCCTGGGTGGCTCACTTAATTAAACCTCCAATTCTTTTTCCTTTTTTTTTTTAACACCTTAATTTTATTTTATTTCTTTCATTTTGGCTCAGGTCATGATGTCAGGCTTGTGAAATAGAGCCCAGAGTTGGGCTCTGTGCTGAGCCTGGAGCCTGCTTAAGATTCTTTTCCTTTCTTTTTCTATCCCTCCCCTGCGCTCTCACTCGCTCGCTCTCTCTTGCTTGCAAATAAATAGACCATAGACAAAGCAAAATAAAAGCAGATTATGAAAATAAATATAAAGTTTTTGAAATGAAAGCAAGTTCAAAATAAAATAGGGAAGACCTACACAGCTAAAAGTTCATTCAGGAAATCTATTCTTAAAGAAGTCAGTATGACACAATGTTAAGATATCAAAAGATTGAAGCATGTACTTTACAGAAAGGGTAATCCAATTGGCCACTCATAGGTAAAAACTGTTTATCTTTTTTATGAATCTGGAATTAAATTAAATTAAATTAAAAATAAATTAAAACCTAGAATGGCATACTATTACACACTTACCATATTGGGAAACAGTAAAAATGTCTTGCAAGAATGTGAAAGAATGACAGTGCCCATAATAAAAACATTTGAGGTAGGTTGGACAATATTTAGAAAAATTAAAAATTAAAAAAAATTTTGTCCATTCCTGGAAATACAACATGGAACTAAATGAATATTTTCACCAGGATATGAAAACAGATGATTATAGTTATTTCATTCATAACGGCATATCAGCAGTGGTATATTTGCACAATGTTACATTAAATAAGAGAGAATATTAACAAACTGGGAGAAGGGGCTAGGTTGTTATCATAAACAGATCTTCTATGGTGCTGATTATGTTCTATTTCTCAAAATCTTTAAGTTAAAAAATCTTCAAATTTATATCTAAATAGATAGATAGATAGATAGATGATAGATAGACAGATATCCCAGGAGCTGCAATGCTAGGCTAAGACCAGGCTTTAAAGGGCTTTTCTATATTCTACTAAATACTTTAAACCATTCATTATATCATAGCTCAGTGTTCGAATCTCCATTTGTTTCCTCAGTTTTCTAATATTTATCTTAAGGTGACCTGATCCAGACTTTTGATCACCTTTGTCTAAATATTTCTATTTTAACAAAGTCCTTTTTAATACTCAGAGACTAAAACTTAGAAAAATACTCTGATTGTTATCTCACTAGAGTGGAAAATATATGGTTACCCATTAACTAATGATATCCATGTCTACATTAGCTCCATGACATTTTTAATTCTTGGGAGCTTTTGGTTAAATGAATTTTTTTAAGCTTCCTTTAAATGAAGCTTTAAGCCATCACCACATGAATAAAATTAAAGAACTAAATGAAAACAAGCCAAGTAATTGAGTAATAGAATGTGCAGTGGAAAGAGTACAATTCTGAAATCATAAAGCCTAAATTAGTGTGATGCATCTTTACTAGCCATGTAATCATAAACCAGTTATCTAAATGTGTTAGCCTCAGTTTTTTCACCCATGAAATGGTGATGATAATACTTATTATGCAGAATTGTTGTGTGGATGTGATGAAGCATGGAGCATGAGAGTCTCATATTCCATGCTAAAATGATAGCTATTTTTATACTTATAATAATTCTAATAATAGTAATTAAATTGTTCAAAATGGTAATATTCATTTATATTGAGGCATTGTATTGACTATTCATAGACACATTTACCAAAATAAATTTCATTTTACTTTACCCCCTCTGAGGCTATATATTCCTTAATTCAATATGAATCTTATTATGAATAATAATTATCTTGATAAATATGCTGATTTTTCTTCTATTTATTTTAAGGGAAGTATCCTTTACTGTTGAACATAAAAAAACTTAAGCAAGTCTGTCTTATTCAAAATTTGCATGCTGCTTTCTTATGTAACTAGATTATAGAGTTGTATGAAATAAATTCATGCAGTTAAGACATTTATGTTTGGAAAACTGGGTGGTCAGTTTAGTATTTCAAAAGAAGATTTTAAATTTAAACCTTAAAACTGAGCTCTTTCAGCCTTATTTATAGACCATCCTTCATGCTTCATAAGTATTCCTTCATTGTAAACTAACTAATAGTGTTTGTCACAGTGTGTATATAACTAAAATGGATTTTGTATTCTATTATTTCAGAGTTAGTTGCAGTTTCTACTTCCTTACTTCCTCTTTTGAAAAATAGATTAATTCTACAAAAGGTTATTTCCAGCTTTATTGAAAAATAATTGACATATTATAATTTGTAAATTTAAGAAATGATTTCTTATAACACTGCAAACTTTTAACATTGTGTAAATTTTGTACCATTTGATAAATTGGTATACATCTGCATTGCAATATAATCTACATAAAAATGTTAATACATCTACTATCTCATATAGTTGCCTCTGTTTTTTATGCATGTATTGTAAGGAATTTTAAGATCTACTCTCTTAGCAACTTTTATGTATATAGTACAGTAGAGATAAACTTCAGAGGTCTTGTGGGTTTTGTTCCAGACCGCCTCAATAAAGTGATTATTTCAATAAACTAAGTCAAATCATTATTATTATTTTTTGGTTTCCCAGTGCAAATAAAAAATTATGTTTCCCAGTGCATATAAAAAATAAACACTATACTGTACTGTTCAAAAGCATTATGTCTTTAAAGAAAAACAATGTATATACCTTAAGTAAACTAGTTCTGAGTTTTCAGTGGGTCATAAATACTGATCACAGATCACCATAACAAATACAATAATAATGAAAAAACTTGAAATATTGCAAGAATTACCAACATGTGACAAAGAGACACAAAATGAACAAATGGTGTTAGAAAAATGGTGGCAGCAGACCTATTTTATACAAGATTGCTATAAACTTTCAACTTGTAAGAATGTGATATATGCAAAATTTAATAAAGGGAAGCACACTTAAAAAAGTATGTATATATTATTAACTATGACCATCATGCTGTACATTAGATCCCCAGAACTTTTTCCTATTATAGTTGCAAGTTTGTACCCTTTGACCACCTTATTCCACCCCAGGTTCACCCCTTGTCAACTCAACTCTAAGTTTCCATTAGTTTGCTTTTTCTTCAGATTCTGTATGTAAGGGATATCGTAATACATAAATTAAAAAATATATAAAATCTTTGAAATATTTCACTTAGTATAATACCTTCAAGATCCATCCATGGTATTGTAAATGGCAGTATTTCTTAATTTTTCATGGTTAAGTAGTATTCCATAGTATATATTTACCATACTTATTTTATTCATTCATCCATTAATGGATACTGAAGTTATTTCCATCTCTTGCTTAGAGTTAATAATTTTATAATGAACATAAGAGTGCAGAGATGTCTTCGAATAGTGACTTCGTTTCCTTTAGCTATATCCCTAGAAGTGGGATTACTGAATCATATGGTAATTTTACTTTTAATAATATGAATAGTCTCCATACTGTTTTCCATACAAATTTATATCCCTATCACAGTGCATAAGTTCCCCATTTTCCCCAATATTTACCAAAATTTGTTAGTTTTAATTTTTTGGTAGTATATATTCTAAGAGGTAGTAATATCTTGCTGTGTTTTTCAGAGGTAAACAAAAACAACAACATAATGAGTTTGCCCTGAGTTTTTTACGTTGAGCACTTTTTAATGCTCCTGTTGGTCATTTATATAACTTTTTTGAAAAACAAAGTCTATTGAGATCCTTTTGCTATTTTTTTAATTATATATTTTTTTCTTTTTGTATCTGTTAGTTATTAACCTCTTTTCAGATATAAGTTTTGTAAGTATTTTCTTCCATTCTGTGGATTGTGTTTTCATTCCCCCTTTTTTTTTTTGGCAATGCAGAAAATTTAGTTTGATGTAATACCATTTATTTATTTTTGCTTGTGTTTTTGGTCTGGTATCCAAAAAACTATTGGCAAGACCAATGTCAAGGAGAATTTTTCCTATGTTTTCCTTTAGGAAATTAGTTTCATGCATCACATTTAAGTCTTTAATCTATTTCAAGTTAAGATTTATGAGTGATATAAGGTTCCAGTTTCATACTGTTTATGTGACTATTCAGTTTTAAATATCATTTACTGAACAGACTATCTTTACCCATTACATATGTTGGCCCCTGTCAAATATTAGGTGACTGTATGAAAGGATTTATTTCTGGACTCTCAATTCTGTTCTACTTGTTTATTGGTCTGTTTTTATGCCAGTATGCTTTATTGTTTTGAGCATGAGGGCTTTGTAGTATAGTTTCAAATCAAGAGTGTAATTTCGCTTCTTCATTCTTTCTCAGAACTGCTTTGATTATTTGTTGTCTTTTATGGTCTCATATAAATTTTAGGATTCTTTACTTACTTCTGTAAAAACACAATATTGGATTTTTTTAAAAAATTATTTATTTATTTATTTGAGAGAGAGAGAGGACAAGCAGGCAGAGAGGCAGGCAGAGAAAGAAGAGGTAGCAGCTTCCTGCTGAGCAGAGAGGCTGATGCGGGGCTCGATCCCAGGACCCTGGGATCATGACCTGAGCCGTAGGCAGCAGCTTAACCCACTGAGCCACCAAGGTGCCTCTAACATTGGATTTTTGATAGGAATTGAATTTACAGATGGTTTTCGGTAGTATGGACATTTTAACAATGTTAATTCTTACCATTCATAAATATGAGCTATCTTTCCATTTGTGTCTCCTTCAATTTCTTTATCAATGTCATAGATTATGGGGTACAGATCTTTCATAGTCTTAGTTAAATCTTATCCTAAGCATTATATTAGTTTTGATGCTAGTGTGAATTAGATTGTTTTCTTTATTTTTTCAGATAGTTCATCATTAGAGTGTTAAAATGCTCCTGTCTTGTGCTTACTTTGTCAGCACATATACTAAAATTGGAATGATGCAGAGAAGATTAGCGTGATCACTGAGCAAGGATGACATGAAAAACTATTAAAAAAACGAAACAAAAACAAAATTCTTGTCTTCTATATATTGATCTTGTATTTGGCAGCTTTACTAAATTTGTTTATTCAAAAATTTTTATGAAGTTTTTAGGATTTTTTTACATGTAAGTTCATGTTATCCAAAAAAAGAAAATTTTACTTCTTCCTTTTTTTTTTTTTATTTGGAGTCTCTTATTTCTTTGTGTTCCTTGTTTCTCTGGCTAGGACATCCAGTACTACGTCAAATGAGAGTAGTGAAAGTGGACACACTTGTCTTTTTTCTGATCTTTAAGGGAAAAACTTTCAAACTTTTTTGATTGAATATGAGATTAGCTCTGGGCTTGCAATATGTGTTTTTTCTTTAATGGATTTTTTTAAATTATTTTTTTAAAAATTTTTATAAACATATAATGTGTTTTTATCCCTAGGGGTACAGGTCTGTGAATCACCAGGTTTACACATTTCACAGCACTCACCATCACTCACCATAGCACCTGCCCTCCCCAATGTCCATACCCCCACCATCCTCTCCCAACACACCTCCCCCCAGCAACCCTCAGTCTGTTTTGTGAGATTTAGTCTTTTATGGTTTGTCTCCCTCCCAATCCCATCTTTTATTTTTCTTTTCGTACGCCCGAAACCGCCTATGTTGCATCTCCACTTCATCATATCAGGGAGATCATAGGATAGTTGTCTTTCTCAGATTGATTTATTTCGCCAAGCATAATACCCTCTAGTTCCATCCACGTCATCACAAATAGCAGGATTTCATTTCTTTTGATGGCTGCATAGTATCCCATTGTACATATATACCACATCTTATTTATTGATTCATCTATTGAAGGACATTTAGGTTCTTTCCATAGTTTAACTATTGTGGACATTGCTGCTATAAACATTTGGGTGCATGTGCCCCTTCAGAATGCCACGTTTGTATCTTTAGGGTATATACCCAGTACTGCAATCACTGGGTCATAAGCTAGTTCTATTTTCAGCTTTTTGAGGCACCTCCACGCTGTTTTCCAGAGTGGTTGCACCAGCTTGCATTCCCACGTACAGTGTAGGAGGGTTGCCCTTTCTCCACATCCTCGCCAGCATCTGTCATTGACTGACTTGTTCATTTTAGCCATTCTGAAAGGTGTGAGGTGGTATCTCATTCTGGTTTTGATTTGTATTTCCCTGATGCCGAGTGATGTGGAGCATTTTTTCATGTGTCTGTTGGCCATTTGGATGTATTCTTTGCAGAAATGTCTGTTCATGTCCTCTGCCCATTTCTTCATTGGATTATTTGTTCTTAGGGTGTTGAGTTTGATGAGCTCTTTATAGATTTTGGATAGATACTGGCCCTTTATCTGGTATGTCATTTGCAAATATCTTCTCCCAGATAACTTCTGACAGTCATCTTTTGGCTTTGTTAACTGTTTCCTTTGCTGGGCAAAAGCTTTTTGATCTGATGAAATCGCAAGAGTTCATTCTTGCCCTTGCTTCCCTTGCCTTTGGCGATGTTCCTACGAAGAAGTTGCTGCTGGTGAGGTCAAAGAGTTTGCTGCCTGTTCTCTCCTCAAGAATTTTGATGGATTCCTTTCTCACATTATGCTTCTTCATCCATTTCCAGTCTATTTTCATGTATGGTGTAAGGAAATGGTCCAACTTCATTTTTCTGCATGTGGCTGTTCAATTTTCCCAACACCATTTGTTGAAGAGGCTGTCTCTTTTCCATAGGACATTCCTTCCTGCTTTGTTGACGATTAGTTGACCATAGAGTGGAGGGTGTATTTCTGGGCTCTCTATTCTATTCCATTGATCTATGTCTGTTTTGGGGACAGTTCCCTACCATCTTGATGATGACAACTTTGTAATAGAGCTTGAAGTCTGGAATTGTGATGCCAACAACTTTGGCTTTCTCTTTCAATATTCCTCTGGCTATTCGAGGTATTTTCTGGTTCCATATATATTTTAGGATGATTTGTCCCATTTCTTTGAAAAAAATGGACGAGATTTTGATAGGGATTGCATTAAATGTGTAGATTGCTTTAGGTAGCATAGACATTTTCACAATATTTGTTCTTCCAATACAGGAGCATGGAACATTTTTCCATTTCTTTGTGTCTTCTTCAATTTCTTTCATGAGTACTCACTTTGGAGTTTTCTGAGTATAGATTCTTTGTCTCTTTGGTTAGGTTTATTCCTAGGTATCTTAGGGTTTTGAGTGCAATTGTAAATGGGATTCACTCCTTAATTTCTATTTCTTCAGTCTTGTTGGTTTAAAAAAATGCAACCAATTTCTGTGCATTGATTTTATATTCTGACACTTTACAGAATTCCTATACAAGTTATAGCAGATTTGGAGTGGAGTCCTTTAAGTTTTCCACATACAGTGTCATATCGTCTGCAAGCAGGGATAGTTTGACTTCTCTTTTGCCAATTTGGCAAAATTTGGATGCCCTTAATTTCTTTTTGTTGTCTGATTGCTGAAGCTAGGACTTCTAGTACGATGTTGAATAGCAGTGGTGATAACGGACATCCCTGCCGTGTTCCTGACCTCAGCGGAAAAGTATTCAGTTTTTCTCCATTGAGAATGATATTTGCAGTGGGTTTTTCATAGATGGCTTTGATAACATTGATAATATGTGCCCTCTATCCCTACACTTTGAAGAGTTTTAATCAGGAAGGGACACTGCACTTTGCCAAATGCTTTTTCAGCATCTATGGAGAGTATCATGTGGTTCTTGTTCTTTCTTTTATTAATGTGTTGTATCACATTGATTGATTTGCATATGTTGAACCAACCTTGTAGCCCTGGAATAAATCCCACTTGGTCGTGGTGAGTAATCCTTTTAATGTACTGTTGAATCCTATTGGCTAGTATTTTGGTGAGAATTTTCGCATCTGTGTTCATCAAGGATATTGGTTTGCTGTTCTCTTTTTTGATGGGATCCTTGTCTGGTTTTGGGATCAAGGTGATGCTGGCCTCATAAAATGAGTTTGGAAGTTTTCCTTCCATTTCTATTTTTTTGGAACAGTATCATGAGAATAGGAATTAATTATTCTTTAAATGTTTGGTAGAATTTCCCTGGGAAGCCATCTGGCCCGGGGCTTTTGTTTGTTTGGAGATTTTTGATGACTGTTTCAATCTCCGTACTGGTTATGGGTCTGTTCAGGTTTCTTATTTCTTCCTGGTTCAGTTGTGGTAGTTTATATGTCTCTAGGAATGTATCCATTTCTTCCAGATTGTTGAATTTGTTGGCGTAGAGTTGCTCATAGTATGTTCTTATAATTGTTAGTATTTCTTTGGTGTTGGTTGTGATCTCTCCTCTTTCATTCATTACTTTATTTATTTGGGTTCTTTCTCTTTTCTTTTTGATAAGTCTGGAAAGAGTTTTATCAATCTTATTAATTCTTTAAAGGACCAGCTCCTAGTTTCATTGATTTGTTCTATTGTTTTTTGTTGTTGTTGTTGGTTTTTTGTGGTGTTTATTTGTTTGTTTATTTGTTTATATTTCATTGATTTCTGCTCTGATCTTTATTATTCCTCTTCTGCTGGGTTTAGGCTTTCTTTGTTGTTCTTTCTCCATCTCCTTTAGGTGTAGGGTTATGTTGGGTATTTGAGATCTGAGAGAGAAGCGTGGTTGCACACGTGTGTCACTGCACTCCCCAAGAGCACGTCTGGGGAAGGTGCAGCAAGCCACCCCAGGAGAAGAGAAGGATACGTTGGCTTTGTGGTCGGGAAAGGTCGGGAAGCAGAATAGCCTGCCGTGGCAGGAACAGCAGGCCGGTGGCAAGACAAGTGTCACTCGCTCCCTGTGCAGAGAGACAAAGCCTGGTTCCTAAGGAGACATGAGGGGATGACTAGGGCAAAGATGCATGCTCCACTCTGAGGAAGGAGTCTGGGCAGAAGGCAGGCCTGTCCTGTGCCTCTGGTCCCAAGGGGACAGCATCTCCTTGACCACCTGTCCGTAGGGCCGACTTGGGCTAGCTACCAGGCGCCATACCCGGAACTCGCAGAAATAGCTCCCTCGAGAAACAGGCAGTCATATGCCATCTTCCTCCAAGATGTGACAGCGTTTTCGGTGGCAGGGGGTTTGCCGGGGAAGGAGTGGGGACAATCTCCCAAAGCTCCCCATTCCAGTGAACGGGCGGTGTTCAGGGATCCTGTCGCCTCTCCTCTCCTGTGTGGAAGGCACTGGCCTTGTCCGCAAGTCCGCCTGAGGGCCTGTGCAAAAGGCCAAGCGTTGCCTACACTGGGAGAATGTAGTGTGCATTGAGTGCCATCCTAGGCCACGCACGCTGCTGCAGCGTTGTGGCTGTGTCTGCTTAGTTCGGACTGGCAGGGTAAACCCAGGGTGCCAACATAGAGCCCGGGAAAGCAAGGCCCAAGAGGGACCAGCTCTCCCGCAGCTCTTCTTCCCTGATGCGACAGAGCGAACACCCAAAGCCTTGCTGAGGAAGCAGCAGCGAAGTGCCGTTCGCGCCAAGCTGAAAACCTCTGTGAAAGCATAGCAGTCGCTGGGAAATCAGAGTCGTTTTTGTGGGCTGCTGTTGCTGCTTGCCTTAGCCTAGTATTCGCAGCACGGTGGGAGAAACCCTCATACAGTGAAAGGGTCTTTGCCTGGGCATCTCCTCTGGGAAAGCACAGCATTCTTTGGGAAATCAGAGTCGGGTCTGTGGGATGCTGCTGCTGCTTGCCTAAGCAAGACCCAACAGCACAGTGTAATAAACCCGCATGGAGCGAAATCCTCTTTGCTTGGGCATCCCCACTGCCTGAGAGAGAACCGTGGTTGCGCCTGTGGAAAGAGCCTTAAGGAAGGGGACATGTCTGTCACTGGGCTCCCCAGGAGCCTGTCTGGGGAAAGTGCAGCAAGCTGCACAGGAGAAGAGAGGGAGCCGTTGGCCTTGTGGTCGGGAAATGGTCGCGAAGCTGGAGAGCTGGCCCTGGCAGGAACAGCGGGCCGGTGGCAAGACAAGTCTCACCCGCTCCCTGTGCGGAGAGATGGAAGCCTGGCTGCTAAGGAGACATGAGGGGACGACTAGGGCAGGGGCGTGTGCTCCCCTCTGAGGAAGGAGTCTGGGCAAAAGGCAGGCCTGTCTTGTGCCTCTGGACCCAAGGGGACAGCATCTCCTTGGCCACCTGTCCCAAGGGCAGTCTTGGGCATGCCACCAGGTGCCATACCCGCAACTCACAGAAACAACCCCATGGAGAAACGGGCAGTCAGATGCCGTCTTCCACCAAGATGTGGCAGCGATGTGGGTGGCAGGGGGTGTGCGGGGAAGGAGTGGAGACTGTCCCCCACAGTTCCCCATCCAAGTGAACGGGCCTGGTGCAGGGATCCTGTCGCCTCCTCTCTCCTGTGCTGAAGGCACTAGCCTAAAAGCAAAAAGTAGAAATTTTTATGTTTGATTTTTAATCATGATTAAAAATAATGTTAGTACATTATAAAAGTGTGGATCTTTGTAAAACAATGTCATAATGTAAGAAATAGGTTGCATAGTCCTTTTGAGAATATGAAACCAAGTGTTCAGGTGCCATCTAATTTCTTGTTTAATCCAGAACTTTGGTGTGCATTATCTTGAGGAATAGAATTTTGAAGTCCAGACAGACTAACAGAAAACTGACCCAAATGTGTGTGTTTATATTTCTGCTTTTGTTGTAAAAATCAAAGTGTGATTGCTGGTTTAAAATGGTAAAACTAATAATGTTCATGGACTCTATTATAAATTTTCTAATTGTATGGGAAGAATCCAAGAAACATAGAATTAATTGATTTGCAAATCCTCAAAGAGCTACAGGATCAGGTAGTGGTATGTTCTGATTCAACAGCATCATAATGCAGCATTTTATGTGTGTGGCTAATGGATATTTTCATGAATGTTTGCTAGCTAGTCAGCCAATACAGAGAAATATTAGGTAGGGTAATTACTCACAGTTGTGTTTAATAAAATGAGAGAAAATTATCAAATGACACTAATAATAATAATCCTATAGCAGGCTAAATAATTCAATGATAATTACAAGTATTAATCTAGCTTTCTTCCCTGATTATGACTCTTCTCTCCTTTATCATAATGGGAGTAGCAGATTGTCTGCAATGAATTGTGAAAACCCAGCAGTGACTTTGGCAGTGAAGGCCTCCCATCAATTTTGATAGGTTAAAATGATTCTGGATGGTCTTGAGCAAATGTGTCAATTTTTTTTTCTGTGTGTGTAATAAAAGAAAGAAGCAATAGTAAATTCTTGCTGTTATTCCATGGAGCCAATAAAATCATACTGCCAACAAGAGGCTGTTGACACTGTAAGTGTGGTTAACTGTCTTGAAATACTAGGCCTGGAAATAAAATTCCAGTATTTCACATAACCTCTTTTTTTTTTTTTTTAAGCAAAAAACAAAACAGGGACGCCTGGGTGGCTCAGTTGGTTGGACGACTGCCTTCGGCTCAGGTCATGATCCTGGAGTCCTGGGATCGAGTCCCGCATCAGGCTCCCAGCTCCATGGGGAGTCTGCTTCTCTCTCTGACCTTCTCGTTCATGCTCTCTCTCACTGTCTCTCTCTCAAGTAAATAAATAAAATCTTAAATAAAAAAAAAATAAAAGAGTCACTTATAAAAAAAAAAAAAGAAAAAAACAAAACAAAACAAAGAAACTATACTGCTTACATTTAGGGCCCTGCTGTTGTGTAACTATTTTTAAACATGTCTACTGTAAGTGTATATATATATATATTTTTTTCTGTGCAATAAATTCATTTAGAGATAAATTTGGATTGCAAATTATTTGGGGGGAGGCATGGTATTTGTGGCTAGTCTTACAAGTAAAAAGGACTAAAAGAAAGAAGAAAAACATTTTTTATTACAGCATATTTACATCTGTCCAAAGTACTTATTTACTATAATACTGACTAATGTATAATACTGTACACAAAGAAAGAAGTTAAATGAGTTATAATTCAGTCGAAGTATAGCTGGCCATTTTAAAACTTACCACTGAATCTTTCTGGTATGAAATATGATATCTGGCAATCTGGTCCAGTTCATTACATCAGGTCATTTGTATGTTCTTATTACCATTTTGATAGCATAGCACATTTTATAACCAAGACATTTAACAATGGAACTATGATGCATGTATTTTCAAAAGTATAGACATACATGAAGCTATGAGGTCAAAAAAGATGAATGTCCGTAGTACCATATAGACTCAACAAATAAAAATGTCCAAGGTGGGGCGTCAGGGTGGCTCAGTGGGTTAAGCCGCTGCCTTCGGCTCAGGTCATGATCTCAGGGTCCTGGGATCGAGTCCCACATTGGGCTCTCTGTTCGGCAGGGAGCCTGCTTCGCTCTCTCTCTCTCTCTCTGCCTGCCTCTCCATCTACTTCTGATCTCTCTCTATCAAATAAATAAATAAAATCTTTAAAAAAAATGTCCAAGGCTCTGAGTGAGATTTATGAATATTGTATAAGATTAGGCCAACATGTGGTTTTGATATAAATCATCTGTTCTTAAATTAGAATTACAATCGTTGAGTACAGTGTTGAAAATGGCAGATAGATTTTAGCTATCTTTGCTCACTAGGGAAAATGGAAAAATGTTTAGTTTGGTCAGATTTTCACTTAACTTCTGAAAAATCTTACGTTTGAGAGAACCCTTCTGAAATAAGAATCCTTAAAGACATAACCCCTTTGGCACAAGTTTTCAAGAAACTTGTTGGATGTTGTAGACAATTATATGGCACACGTACTGTTCTAGATGTTTCATGCCAATAATATGTAAGCCATACCAAGGTTACATATACATATAGAGATGTTCCTCAGCTTACAAGGGGGCTATGTACAGAGAAACACATAAAAAACTGAAAATTCATTTAATACCCCTAAACTATCAAATATCATAGCTTACCTTAAGCTTATTTAAACATACTCAGAACACTTACATTTGCCTGCATTTGGGCAAAATCATCTTAAGCAAAGCCTATTTTATAACAAAGTATCAAATATCACATGCAATTTATTAAATATTACACTAAAAAAAAGAAGAATGGTTATATATAGAATGGTTGTAAGAATATCAGGTGTTCACCCCTGTAATCTTCTAGCTGACTGGGAGCTGTGGCTCACTGCCCCTGCCCAGCATCACAAGACGGCACCATACCACATGTCACTGGCCCTTTTTTATAAAGACCCAAATTCAAAATTCAAAGTACAGTTTCTACTGAATCACTTTCACTTTCACATCATTGCCAAATATATTGTAAGTTGAATCATTGTAAATCAGGAGCCATCTTATTTGAAAGTTAAATCACAGTCACCTTCATGTAGGGCCATCTATGTATCTCTAAACAACATAGCATGACCTATCAACAGCAAAAAATGGATGTGAAGGGGACAATTGCTTTGCGTCAGTACTCTGAGCAGTAACATACATGGCCTTACTCACCTAGCAGAACTCCAGAGCTAGCTGATGGCAAGGAATTTTACAAATGTTTGCTGAACAGCTTAAGCACTATTATTTTTAAATTAGTGTGCATATCTGTTTTCTAAAGATATGTTAATTTATTTTATGGACTTATTACAAAACCAAATAATTTCCTCTTATTTAAGTGGCAGGTAAATAGAATTCTTTTTAATTTAAATCAAATGGCTTTTTAGGGAAAATATACTAAAAATTCTGAAACTTGTATTGCTTATGAATCTTTTATTGGAATCCTTATCAAGTTGTATTTTTCAAGTTTTTCCTAAATAATCTTCAATGAATTGAAAATATTTTTTGGATTTTATTCAAGGCTATTAACTCACAATTTCACTTTGTTAAATATAGTGCTAAACGTTCAACCAAAACGTTGTGTCTTTTTTTTTTCCACTACCACATCCTCCATCTACTGACTGGATTCTCTCCCCAACTAGCACATATATACCATTGTCTATCTTTAGGATAAGTAAGGGTCATCTTTTGTCTTTATTCTATTCCTCGCATGCTTCTGAACTTGTTGAATTTTAATATAGTCACACCATAAGCATCACATATTTGATTCCCCTTTCAATAGTAAACAGTGCACAACCAGAGCATACCTTCAAAGCTATCAATAGACTTACTCTGATATATTATTTTTGTATTTTTGTAAATTAAAATAATTAAATTATAGAACAAGAGTTTCAGGTGGTAGGTGTTGTAAGTTTTACCCAAACTGACTTTTGTCAAACTCGTTTTTGTCATCATATATGACAAGTAGTTTTCTCACGTTTATTTTTAGAATATCCTTGTATAATGAATATTTACAGTGATATCTAGTATAAAAATCTTGCAATTTATTTTAGAAACATTAAGATATTGAAAATCAATCTATTTCTTTGATTCATTAAAGACATTTTTGGCTTGTTTCCAGTACTTTCTTACTGGTTAAAAAATGAATTTGAAGTAGTCTGAATTTCATTATTATATGGCACTTTCCCTTTGATGAATACAAAGAAGATATTCTATATTAGCTATCTGAGAAGAATTTGTTTTTTTAATTTTATTTATTTGTGAGTGAGAGAGAGCACAAGCAGGGGGAGCAGCAGGGTGAGGGAGAAGCAAACTCCTGGCTAAGCAGGGATTCTGTTGCAGAACTGAGTCCCAGGACCCAAAGAGCTAAAGGCTCAGGCGCTTAACTGACTGAGCCACCCAGGTGTCCCAATCTGAGAAGAGTTCTGTATGTTATTCCTATTAATATGCAGTTTAAAGTCTAGGTGATTAACTTAATATTTTAGTGGCTATTACATAGATAGCACTATGTTCCAGGCAGAGAGTAAGAAAGAAATAGTAAATCAACCATATTCTATGCATTCTAAATGAAAATAATTAATCAATCATAATAAATCCTTCTATTTATGGAATATCAACTTATAAGCTTTCCTCCATATGAACAATGCCAAATACCAGAATAAAGGGTCATCTAATACAAATAAAGGATAGAATTAAAGAATTCTGGTAAGCCATTTAATTTTGAAAAATGGTGCTATATTGTTGCTGAGTTGTGGTTTTCAGTTACATAATATCTGATAAGTGTAGAAGTAACATGAGTGTTACGTGAGATGAGAAATGGTTTATAATTAAGATAATTTTAAAAGTACAGATAAATACAAATTTGTAAACATAGCATTATGGAGGAATAAAAATAAATGATAGCTACACACTCTAAAGTGAATAAATCTTGGAAAGTTAATAGAGAAGTAAAACAAGGGCAGTGCAAAAAGTATGGTACATTTTTATGAAGTTCAAACAAATTCTGTGAAACCATCGATGGACTTAAAGATACTATTATGTATCAAATATTGTAAAAATTAAGCAAGGAAATAGCAAACATAAAATAACCAAAGGTGTGATCATGTTCTACTTCAAAAAGAGATGAGTTAATAGATAAATAGAAGTAACTAGACTTTTTAGAAGTTAATAAAACTTTGCCTGTTATTTCTTAGTAATATAAAATATATGGTTTTCTAACAAAAACGTTTATCTTAAAAATATTTAAAAATAAATTTCAGGCTACTCATAAGGTTCTATTTACTTTTCCACTGAAGGAAAAGCTGGTTGTTGTAGTTGTAGTTGTTTGTTTGTTTTAGTCTCCTCCTAGTTTTTATTATTATAATGTGGAATAAGGAATGTTAGATTGAAAGTGAATTATTTTATAGACAAAATCATTACTTGATTCACCTCCTGGTACAGCAGATGGAACTCCTGAAAATATGCCTTTTGCCTTACGGAAGAGTAACAGTTATGCTTACTTCTGAAACATACTTGGTGGTGGCCCTAAATAGTGACACCATAGTAAACATTTTGAATATTTGCAATTAATTTTTATAGTCATAGGGCTCCAAAAGGCACTGCTGGTATCTTAGCAGGTATTTCAATAAAGCTAAAAGTTGCCTGACTGTTTAAAAATATTAACAAGGCACAAAACGGCAGAAGTATTGTCCTCAGATATTATTTTTTTTCCATATGCTCCTGATTCCAGACATGACAAGTTATTTTTTTTTAATTTTTTTTATAAAAAATTTTATTTATTTATGTGACAGAGATCACAAGTAGGCAGAGTCAGGCAGAGAGAGAGGAAGAAGCAGGAACCCTGCTGAGCTGAGAGCTCAATGTGGGACTCGATCCAAGGATCTTGGGATCATGACCTGGGCTGAAGGCAGAGGCTTTAACCCACTGGGCCACCCAGGCGCCCCCATGACAAGTTATTTTTGATAGATATATATACAATATATTTTCCAGTTATAAGAAAAATGGTTCTGCTATTTGTAACCTTTTTTAAAAATTACATAATTTTTTAAATTAAAATTTTATGTTTTAATGTTTTAATTTTCTTTTCTTTTTTTTAAAAGATTTTATTTATTTATTTGAAAGATGGAGATCACAAGTAGGCAGAGAGGCAGGCAGAGAGAGAGAGAGAGGGAAGCAGGCTTCCTGCGGAGCAGGGAGCCCGATGCGGGGCTCGATCCCAGGACCCTGAGATCATGACCCGAGCCAAAGGCAGCAGCCCAAACCACTGAGCAACCCAGGCGCCCCAATGTTTTACTGTTCAATATACTACTTAGAATATAAAACCTATTCCATTTGGTAAGATATTTACCATTTAAAAAATGGTAATTTTCTCATAGTGTGTTCCCCTCACATTGCTTTATTTTGAATAAAAAAATTTCACAATAAACATAACTGATGCTTTCCTTTTGATTGTCCCTCTGTTGGTCATACTGTATATGAGCCATGACAATTAGTTTTACAAAATTTATTCATGTTTGTTGATATGTTTTATCATAACTAATTTTCCCTCCCTTATCTAGATTCCCCAGCTTTCAGACAGGTGGACACTTCAATAAACCATACCCAAGGGATGTATCAAGTACTTCTTAGACATCTCTCAGATCCTTGAGGTCTCATTTTACCTAGGGATTTGCAAAAGGTTCTGCCAGAGGCACCACTGTGACAACTGATGACCATGGTCTATCTCCTGCTAAGCTCAAGAGGTCACTGGTTTCCAAATTTATCTATACAATTAATGCATTCCAGCAAGTTCTTTGTTTTTTAATATTAACAAACTTACTTTAAAGTTTATATGAAGAGGCAAAGACTCACAATAGTCAACATAGTGTTGAAGGAGAACAAAGACTGAGGACTGACTTCAAAGTTTACCATAACGATGGGGTGCCTGGGTGGCTCAGTGGGTTAAGCCTCTACCTTCGGCTCAGGTCATGATCCCAGGGGCCTGGGATCGAGTCCTGCATTGGGCTCTCTGCTCAGCAGGGAGCCTGCTTCTCCTCATCTCTCTCTCTGTCTGTCTCTCTGCCTATTTGTGATCCCTCTCTGTCAAATAAATAAATAAAATCTTTTTTAAAAAAAGTTGACCATAATGATAATTGTAAGCAAGATATTGTAATACCACAGAAAGACTAGATTAAAGGAACAGAATATATATTATCAATTATATTTTATATTTAATATAAAAGCAAAAGCAATACAAGAGAGCAAAATACAATCTTTTAAACAAATGGTTCTGGAGTAATGGTGAAGCTAAATGTAAAAATATAAAATAAAATAAAATAAAATAAAATAAAATAAAATAATAATATAAAATAAATCCAGGCAGATATCATACACTCTTCACAAAAATTAACTCAGATTGGATTATAAACCTAAACATGAAACATGTAGAAGGTAATATAGAAGAAAATTTAAATGACCTTGGTTTTGGCAATAATTTTAGCTACAAAAGCACAAGCACTGAATTTTAAAATGTCTACTCTGTGAAACACAATGCCGAGAGAATGAAAAGGCAAAGCACAGACTATGAGAAAAAATTTGCAAAATACACATCTGGCAAAGGACTGTTAGTCAAAAATACACAAAGACCCCTTAAAACTCAACAATGGGGGAAAAACCTGATTAAAAACGAGCCAAAGACCTTAGCAGATACCTCACAAAAGAAAATATTACAGATGGCAAATAAGCATATAAAAAGATGCTTCACATCATATGTCATCAGGAAAATGCAAATTAAAACAAAAAAGAGACACCCGTACATACCCAGAATTCAAAACACTGAAAACAGAACACGAAATGTTGGTGAGGATGTGGAGCAACAGGAATGTTCTTCCATGTCTATTGAGAATAAAGAATGGAAAAAACTTGGCAGTTTCTTACAAAACTAAACATATTCTTGCCAGATGATTCAGCAGTAGCAGTTCTTGGTATTTATCCAAAGAAGATGAAATCTATACCCACAAAGAGGTCTATAGTAGTTTTATTCATAACTGACAAAAGCTTGGAAGCAACCAGGATATCATTCCACAGGTGAAAGGTCAAATAAAGTGTAGTACATGCAAACAATGGAATATTATTTAATGCTAGAGAAATGAATTACCAAGCCATGAAAAGATATGGATATAAATATTTAATAAATATTTGATTTTAGGCTTCTACCAGCCTATCAATAGTATTAGTATATTTTAACAGTGAATGCTCAGCATTCATGAATTTACCTAATAAAATATTTTGGGCTCAATATTTTAAATACTTCAACCTCTATGATTATATTCCTAATAATTTTGAATTGGGGTAAATAAACCTTAACTTTTTGTAACTTGTTTCAATATGCAAAAGAGCTCAATGAAATTTTAGAAAATAAAAATGTACCAAAAAAAAGTTTAGTTTACTATTGCCAAATAATTTAAAACTTTATCTTATATTCAAATACATATATTTTTCTAAATTGATTTATATGCTACTAAAACCAAAAACTTTTAGTTATACTAGATTTCATATCATGCCATCAATGCCAGAAAGCCATCTGTCGATGACTTGTCTTAGAGTTAAGATGGGCGTTATTACAATGCAAGATGGAAACAAAGATAGTATAACAATTGAGTGTTACATAACTTTTCTGTTTTGATCAAGTTACTAATCTACAAAAGGCTTTTATCGGTGACAGACTTGGGAATTTAACAAAACTTTTAAACTAGCATGTGCGACTCATTCCTAGAAAACAACACAATCAATAACACTTTATTTAGATTAAATCATGACTATTTCTCCATTTGAATAAAAAAGGTAGCAACCCCAATAAGTTTATTGAACGTGAAAAGTTGAAATGCTGTAATGCTCCTAAGGAATCAAATGATCCAGTCATGAACAAAAAAATGATATAAATACCAAAGTGTTTGTATAATTGTAATGTACAACTGCCCATTATCGTTCAATAGTGTAGGCTTGTACAAGAACTCTATAAAAGAACTCCACTTCTAAACTGTGGAAAATATGTTCCCTTTCTCCCTATATACAACTATTAAGCCATTCATTTAGCTTTTAAAATATCCACTTAATACAGGCCTTTTACTCATTTGAACCCGGCAGCAGGGTTCTATTCTTATTGCTTACATCTGAAGGATAGACTTCTAGCGTAAGAGGTAAAGCCCATAAAGGAGCCCAATAATAACAACAAAATACAGTTTAGTGATCCCTTACAATCTGCCAGCTACCTTTCTGAGAATACTTCAATTAATAAAACATATAAAATAGCTGACCACAAAGAGCTTACATTCTTTTGAAATATAATAGTGAAATAAACCAATAATAGAGGGGCGCTTCGGTGGCTCAGTCCATTGAGTGACTGCCTCTGGCTTGGGTCATGATCTCAGGGTCCTGGGATGTAACTCCCCAGCAGGCTTTCTAGGCAGTGGGGTGTTTTCTTCTTCCTCTGCGCACCCTCCCAATTCTCTCTCTCTCTGTCTCAAATAAGGAAATAAACCAGTAATAGAATAATGATTGATGGTTGATGGCGATAAGTGTTACAAAGAAATACAAGAAAGGTAAAAGCCATTGGAGAATGCTGGGATGAAAGTTAATTTTATTTTGTGTCGGGTGGTTATATCTCATTTAGGAGATGTTATTTGCACAAAGACCCAGGAAGTGAAGGAGGGTGTTATACAAATATTAAAGGAAAAGATTGCTCTAGGCAGAGCAAGTAAGTATATAGACTTTGTGTGAACAGCTTGTCTGTTACTTTTGAGGAAAAGCAAGGAGGCCAATGAGGAGTTCATAGTGGTGGAGAGAGGAAGAACGTATTGTACCTTCTAGTACATTGAAACGCCTTCAGTTTTTATTTAATGTGAAAGGGGAAGATACCAAAAGACTTTCAACAGCAGAATAAAATCATCTGACTTGATTTTTAGGTTAAGTTGCTGTACCAAAATAAATTTGCAGGGAGAAAGGAGTGCAGTATGTGTGGAAGTGGGGCTATCAATCAAGTCAATAATTCAGGAACATATGATGGTGTTTTTAGCATGCTGGGTGGTAATAGAAGTGGTGAGGTATGGTTTTTATTTTGTATATATTTTGATGGTGAATATTCCGGTGAACAGGATGGGGTATGTGCAGGACAGACAATATCAACATTTATTTTAGCTGCACAAACAGAAGGGTGGAGTCTTCATTCCCTGATATGGAGAGAACTCTGAGTTCAATTGTTCTTTGTCATTAAATGGCATAGTGATGATGAGGATTTAGTCAGACAGTGAAAGAGAACAGTAAGCATAGTGTTAGGCGGTAAGACATTATAATACATTTGAACAACAAAAAACGTTGTGTTGGATCATGTGTTTATGTGAGTAAATAAATAAATAAAGCTTCCTGGGCTTCTGAATGAGGTAAAGAAGACTAGTATATGATCCAAAGGGGCACGTGCACCAAATATTTATAGCAGCAATATCCACAATAGCCAAACTATGGAAAGAACCTAGATGTCCATCAACAAATGAATGGTATATATATATATATATATATATACGATGGAATACTATGCAGCCATCAAAAGAAATGAAATCTTGCCATTTGCGATGACATGGATGGAACTAGAGGGTATTATGCTTAGCAAAATAAGTCAACCAGAGAAAGACACTATCATATGATCTCTCTGATATGAGGAAATGGAGGTGCAATGTGGGTGCTTGGGGGACAGGAAAAGAGTAAATGAAACAAGATGGGATCAGGAGGGAGACAAACCATAAGAGACTCTTAATCTCACAAAACAAACTGAGAGTTGCCGGGGGGTGGGGAGGGTAGGGAGAGGGTGGTGCGGTTATGAACATTGGGGAGGGTATGTGCTGTGGTGAGTGCTGTGAAGTGTGTAAACCTGGCGATTCACAGACCTGTACCCCTGGGGCTAATAATACATTATATGTTAATTTTAAAAAAAGAGGTTTACAGCAAAGAGTGTGTAATCAGGCATATTTTACTAAAGTAACCATGTAATATGATGGTTGAAAATTGGAATAACAGAAAACATAAAAATTAGAGATTTTAAAAAGAGATCTGGGACAGTGTAGAGAATATAATCAATGATATTATAATAGTGTTATATGGTGACAGATGGTGGCTATATTTATAGAAATCATAGAATAATGTATGGAGATATTGAAAACCTGAAACCAATGTAACACTGAATATCACTATACTCAAATAAAAAAATAGTAAAAATAAAACATTTTATTTTAAAAAGATAAAAAGAGGGACAAGAATTTGTAAAGTGAATTTCAAAAAGCTTAAAGATGAGGCTAAGACATACTCTGAACCTTGAGGAAAACACCATTTTGAAAATTCTTCCCATTTTGAGAAAACTCAAATGAATCAATACCATAAAAGAACCCATTTTAACTGAGAGATGTAATGAATGCTCAAGAAATAATTTTATGACAGGATAATTCTTCCCTATGAAACAGCATACAGAAACCAGTGGAAACACCTGGAAGCAAAATAAACTATACTGAAAATAAGAATTAGGAAAAAGATAAATGATGAAAGATAAGAAAATTAAAACTGCGAGAGAGACCTAGTGAATAGAATTTTTAGCTTGTGGTTTAATGTTTTTGAGGATAATCTAGAGTTCATAACTGCCTTGAGACAGGCTGGTTGTAGGCAGTTTAGGCAGACCCCTAAGACAGGCCTACTTTGGGCAGGTGGTGTTGGAGGAGGCCATTGGGCTGGACAAAGACAAATCCAACCATTTGACTAAAGTGTCTGTGAAGATGTTGAAGTCAGATGCAACAGAGAAAGACCTGTTAAACCTAATCTCAGAAATGGAGATGATGAAGATGATTGGACAGCACAAGGACACCATCATCCTGCTGGGTCCTGCACACAGGATGGTCCTTCGTACACTCTCATGGAATATGCCTCCAAAGACAACATACAGGAGTACCTGCAGGCCCAGAGGCCTCCTGACCTGGAGTACTGTTACAATATCAGCCACAATGCAGCAGAGCAACTCTCCTCCAAGGACCTGGTATCCTGTGCCTATCAGGTAGCCTGAGGCATGGAGTACCTTGCCTCCAAGAAGTGCATACACCAAGACCTGGCCACCAGGGAAGTGCTGGTGACAAAGGACAACATGATAAAGATCTCAGACTTCAGCCTTGCCAGAGATATCACCACATCAGTTACTATAAAAAGACAACCAACAGTGGACTGCCTGTGAAGTGGATGGTCCCTAAGGCCATGTTTGACCAGAGCTACATCCACCAGAGTAACTTCTGGTCTTTTGGGGTGATCCTGTGCAAAATCTTCAATCTGGAAGCCTCCCATATCCTGGAGTGCCTGTGGAGGTGGCTTTCAAGCTGCTGAAGGAGTCATTTGATGGATAAGCCAATAAGTGCACCAGAGAGTTATACACAATAATGAGGGGTGGCTGGCATGTGGTTCCTTCAAGCTGCTGGTAGAAGACCTGGATCATACTGTGGCCTTGACCTCCAACCAGGAGTACCTGTACCTGTCCTTGGCCCTGGAACAATACTGTCTATGCTTTCCCAACACCTGAAGCTCAACCTGCTCCTCAGAGAAGAATTCCACCTTCTCTCATGTGCCGTTGCCCAGGGAGGCCTATCTGCCCTGACACCCAGCCCAGCTTGCCAATGGTGGACTCAAATGACTAGTATCCCTATTACTCCTGTCCAGATTCCGTCATAAGCTGTAACCCTTACCCCCCACCCTCCCTGCAAGACTCACTGCCTTCTCTTTTGTCCCTTTCCTACTGGCAGGAGCCAGCTGCCTACCTGAGGCCTTCACCCCTTGAAGTTCACCTCTCTTCCCCTTCCTCTTCCTCCTCCTTACAACCTGCTCATGAAAGAAAGGCACAGAGAGGCAGGTACTTGCTCGTGGCTACTTCCTTCCCGCCCATATGTTGGACCAAGACCCCTCCCTGGCATCTGGTACTGCCTGGACGTCGAGGGAGTGGGAGATGAGTCATGCCAGTCAAAGCTGTTGGAGCTTTCCTGTTTTGGTTTTGTCTGCTTAGCATAACATGTAAGACTGAGTTCTGGTGGCAGGGACCTAGTCCTTGGGGCTATAGCACTAGCGAGGGGAGGTCAACTGCTGTGGGCCTTGGCTAAGAGCAACCCCTTCTCCAGAGATATGGTGCCAAGGGCTTATGAATTTTGATACTAATTTGCTTTGCTGACCAAATATCTGGTATCCAAAGATGGGAAGGCAAAGGCTGAAAGCAGTGTTGTGACCATGGGGTCCAGCCCCAAACTATGAAGAAAACACAAAGTGTATAAATCTGAGTAAGTATATATTTACACACCTTTTTAAATAGGTTGTTATCAAAGACTTAATCAATGGGTAATATGCTCCTCGTGGCTGGGAAGCATCAGTTGCCATATATTAAAAACAAAGAAAAGAGGTGTCTGGGTGGCTTCCTCCATAAGTGTCCCTTCTTTTCAGGTCATGATCCCAGGGTCCTTGGATGGAGCCCCACATCAGGCTCTCTGCTCAGTGGGAAACCTGCTTCTCCTTTTCCCTCTGCCCTGCTTATAGTTCCTCTTCCTATCTCTCTGTCTCTCAAATAAATAAAATATTTTAAAAAAAGGAAGAAACAAAATGTTTTTAAAAGGTCTTTTTTTAAAAAAATTTTCTAGGGGTGCCTGGATGACTCAGTTGTTTAAGCAGATGTTTGCCTTTGGCTGAGGTCATGATTCCAGTGTACAGGGCTCCAGCCCTGCATGGGACTACTTGCACCCCAAGGAGCTTGCTTCTTCCTCTCCCTTTGCACGTGATTCCCCCCGCTTGTGCGCTTCCACTCTCTCTCTCTCTCTTTCTCTCTCTTGCTGTCAATAAACAAAATAAAATCTTTTCTTAAATAAATAAATAAATAAATAAATAAATAAATTTCTAAACCTACTTTCAGTTTAGGTCCCTTAACAAAAATTGCTACTGCTTCATTTAAAAAAAAAAAAAAAGATAATTTAGAAATGTGCTTCCAGAGCTAAAAAGCTGTTTTTTTTTTTTTGTCAGGATTAAATATAGAAGTGCTTTAAAAAGTAAAAGAAAAAATATGCTATATTAACACTAATCACACTATAACTTTGGTGGTTATATCAAGATAATGAAAAGTGATTTTAAAGCAAATTTCATTATCAGACATAAAGATCAAGTCAAAATTACAGAATAGTAAAAGAATGAATTCCTCAGGGAGTATAATAATTCTTGACTTTTAATACTTAATAACAGATTTGGGGATATATAGGGAAAAACTAAGAACAAAAATCATAACTTCTACCTTAGAAGAGAAATGGAAAAAAATTTCAACACCTTTATTTTAAGATTATATAGACAAATGGTCATCAAATTGGTAAGATATGTAAGACTTGGACAAAGTTATCAACTAACTAGATATGCTTGATATTACAGAACACTCCCAACAACCGCAGACTACATATATCTTAAGCCATGATTTTCTTTGCAAAGGTCAACATTGATAATGTTCTAGTCATTCCTCCGTGTACCAGGAAAGAAGTAGCACTATCTTGAAAGACACAGCTATCAAAGCTCCATTGAGAAACCGTAAAGATGGAGAAGGGATTTGCAAATTATATATCTGATAATGGACATCTACTCTGATTATTAAAAAAATGAATAAAAATAAAAAACCTTACTAATAACCACACAGAGTATCCGATTTTACATGTGAAGAAAATTATTGCAGAGACATGTCACCAAAAGGATATGGATGGCTTATAAGCACATGACAAATTTCTCAACATTTAGACATTAAAGAAATACGAATTAAAATCATAATGAGACATGCTTACATATCTATTAGAATGGCTAAAATTATAAAGGCTAATTGTACTTCGTCTGAGCTAGATTGAGAAGCAACAAAAAATCTAAACTGTTGTTGGCATATATCATGATACCACCACTTTGGAAAATATCTGCCATATAATAGGTTCAGTAGACAATTTGTAAATTTCAGAAAAAAATAATGTTGAGAGTATACTGAATTTCATAAGTCATTTCAATATTTTTTTCCAAAAAAGAAACTATGTAAAACATGCCTTAAATTTACTTTCAAAATATTTTATAGCATATAATGGACAATATACATAAGCCTTAAAGAAACAATCATATAAATAACCATTTCATACCTACTTAAAAATTGCATAATACCACACCCCTAGATCCTCTCTGAATGCTCTAAAATAACCCTTCAAAGGAAATACATTTTTAAAAATAACAGATTTTTGTTGGCAAATATTTTAATAAATAAAAGTTTCATTCATCTACGTAGATCATAATAAATGTTTTTAATAAGCATGAAATTATAACTCTGAAGTGTGCTAAAATGAAACCACCTGCTAAGGGTGAGAGAACAAAAATAAACATCATTTTTCCAAATAAGAGGAATTTATTACCTTTGAATCAAAGCATGTGGATTTGTTCAAACTGGCAATAAAGGAATATGGAAACACAAAAAATAGAAAGTCATATTTTAGATTTCTAAAAGACTTCAAAGTGAAGAGTATACATTTTTTAAATGTTACCTAATGCTACATAATGACAAGATGACAGGTTGTGACAAATAGCTTTTTAAAAGCTCTACTCATAATGGAACGGAAGGTGTCATTTCCCTATAATTTTATATATGTCATTAATTTACTATATCTGGATACAACATATTACCAAACAGATGTTCATCAAATACTAAATCATTTTTAATGGAACATAATAATTTGAACCTACATCTATTAATCATTTTTTTCAATCAAACATTTATAGTCTCGCTAAACATTTTATCAGTTGTCAACAAATTAAAAAACAAAAGGATAAAAAGTCGTGTTTGGAAAAGTAGATTTTCGTTGAAATTTGCATTTAAATGAAAATATTTGCTGATATTTTTAAAACTTTAAATGTAATTTTATATATATCTGACCTATCAAATGATATAAAATTTTTGGATACTTAATATAGTTTGGGGCACATGGTAAGCAATAATCAATTTTTTTGTTGATCCAAGTGTTCTTGTAACATTTTTTTAATTAATCTAGGACCATAATTTATAGTTCTAAGATTTTTCCACCCCCCCATTTTAATATCTGTTAAGGTGGCACTCACCTTGCACTTGATGACATATCCTAGTTTAACTGACAGCATTTCTCTTTCTTAGTCGAACATAAACTATAGTGCATCTTACCCTTGATGAAAGCTAGGATGCAATTAAATACTCTATTATGGTTACGATTCTGATATTTGAAATCCTTCGGTAGCTCCCTGTGCCCCCACAGTGTAGTACCTCACCTCCTCGCCATAGTATACAAACGATCTCACCCCCAGTGTTAACCCCGGGGCTCAGCCTCCATCCCCAGGTGATGCTGCCAGATCAGCTGTCGGTTGTCATGAACTTGCTGTAGTTTCCCGAATGCACTGTGCTGCCTCCTGGCACTTTGAAACTTGACACACTCATCCACATTCTTCGCTTTGCCCTTGTCTATCACCTCCCCTGAAAATTGTTCCTATGTGGCTTTTCCCAGCTCCAACCTACCCTTGGCAGTCTTTTATCTCCCTGTGGTAAAGCCTGTCACACTGCACCATGGACATGCCCGTTGTCCCCCTGAGAAGAGAAAAGGGACAGTGAGGGCCCCCCAGCATTTGCAGCTCTAGTGCCGAGCCCCATGCCTGGTTTGCAGGAAATGCCAGATCATGAAGACAAACGGAGATCATCCTCTGGCTAAAACCAGCTCTTCTTTGCCTACCGCAGGATCTGGATCAATAAAGACCAACCAGTTATTATTGCTGTTTTTCTAGTGATTTTTACCCCATATATTTCCCAGGTCTTTACTCTTTTTGTAGCACTTTAATTCAGGCTTCAACCACTTCCTAGTCAGATCAGGTGAAATCATTTTCCTTCCCATACCCTCGATGTATTTCACATCTCGTAATTCTTTTTTTAAAGATCTTATTTACCCATTTGACAGACAGATCACAAGTAGGTAGAGAGGGAGGCAGAGAGAGAGGGGGGAAGCAGGCTCCCCGCTGAGCAGAGAGCCCGATGTGGGGCTCCATCCCAGGACCCTGAAATCATGACCTGAGCTGAAGGCAGAGGCCTAAACCACTGAGCCACGCAGGAGACCCCATATCTGGTAATTTTTAATCAACGTGGATTTGCTGCATCAAATAGTTCCTTCTTCTTCAAATATAAATATATAAATATATTGATCAAGTCACTCACATGTCTTAGGAGAATGTCATGCCTTTGGTAGCAAACTTTAAATCTTGGCCATTGGTTTTGATTTTTGATTTTTGTTTTGGTTAGATTTGGTTCGGTTTTTATAATTTTAAAAATGTCTCCATCCAGGCAGCGAAAACTCTCCCTGTTTACAGTGGCGCCCCCTTCTGAACACTTTGTTAATAAAAAGCTTTTTTTTTTTTTTTTTTTTTGGCTATGATAAATGTGGAACAACAATGAGGTATTTCAAAGAGGTGAATGACAGATAAATTTCTCTAAGGGTAGCGTGAGGGTTACTCAAAAAGGAACTTGACAAGGCTTTTAAAGATATCGACAATCATTATAACATAACGTGACTGATTGTTACCGTGCTCTTAACTGGGCAAACACTTGTTGGCTTCCAAGAAAGACTAACATAGTTGAGATGGTTCTAGCGGCCTCCTAGCACAGGGTCTCATGAGGCAGGGATTCTAGCCACTGGCTGTGCAAGACATGAGGCCTGTTAGTGATTCTATTTTTTCCTCTGCAGAATGGGTCTTTCTACATTCCAGGTCCTTTCTACCCCAATAAATAATGCTGCGATTCTCTCAGTGAGTTGTACTTTTGGTTTAAACAGCCAACTGTCTCTTAAAAAGCACTTTTGTTTAAATTCCTTTAAAAAAGTGTTTTTAAAAAAAATCTTTTTTTTATTTTTTATTTTTTAATCCCATATGTTTACTCTGATCGTGGAACGTTGTCATTATGACATTCTCAGCTGATTAAAATATTCATCATCAGCACCTACTGCTCTCCTCTCCAGGTGGTCTCTCTGGAAGGGGACTTCTCTAGCTCTTCTAGCAGGAGATGGGCACTTCCCCTCTACCCCTGTTGCCGGACCAGCCTTACCTATCCTGCAGGGTCAGGTCATTCTGGCCTTTTATCTGTTGTTCTCTTCTGAGTGGTTAGTTTTTCATAGATACCGTGCTTTCCTTTTGTCAGGATTTACCCTGGACTATGAAAACCCTTTTCTTGTGCCAGTGAAGCCTAAGAAACAGTCCTGATGAGAGAACCAGGAACTCGAACAGATCATATTTATCCTGAATGTTCTGTCCAAAATGAAAAAAACATTTCTGAGGAGCCTCAAGATCTCTGAGAAGGGAAGTTTCACCAACTCTGTCATGTAGGGGCATCAATTCCGATTCTGTGTCAATTGTCCTACTTTCCCAGCTAGTAATTCTCTACCTCTCAAAGCCCACTCTCAACCGTTTCCTCTCTCAAAGGCAGTTGCTCTTAGAGTCTTCACATCGCACCTGGGGCCTGCTGGTCGTTGGCTATTGCGCTCTGTACTTTGGGTCTAACAGCTGCACGGCATCAAGATGAGAACGTCTCTTGTTCTAATACTTAATATAGTTTGGGGCACATGGTAAAAAATAATCACTTTTTTAGTTGATCCAAGTGTTAGAACTTTCCTTAATTATTCTAGTACCACAATTTACTTTTCTAAGATTTGCCCCCCATTTTAATATCTGTTAAGGTGGCACTCACCTTGCACTTGATGACATATCCTAGTTTAACTGACAGCATTTCTCTTTCTTAGTCTAACATAAACTATAGTGCATCTTACCCTTGATGAAATCTAGGATGCAATTAAATACACTATTATGGTTACGATTCTGATATATGAAATCCCCCGGTAGCTCCCTGTGCCCCCTCAGTGTAGTACCTCACCTCCTCGCCATAGTATACAAACCATGTCACCCCCAGTGTTAACCCCGGGGCTCAGCCTCCATCCACAGGTGATGCTGCCAGATCAGCTGTCAGTTGTCATGAACTTGCTGTCGTTTCCCGAATGCACTGTGCTGCCTCCTGGCACTTTGAAACTTGACACACACATCCTCATTCTTCGCTTTGCCCTTGTCTATCACCTCCCTTGAAAATCTGTTCCTAAGTGGCTTTTCCCAGCTCCAACCTACCCTTGGCAGTCTTTTATCCCTGTGGTAAAGCCTGTCACACTGCACCATGGACATGACCATTGTCCCCCTGAGAATAGAAAAGGGACAGTGAGGGCCCCCAAGCATTTGCAGCTCTAGTGCAGAGCCCCATTCCTGGCTTGCAGGAAATGCCAGATCATGAAGACAAACGGAGATCATCCTCTGGCTAAAACCAGCTCTTCTTTGCCTACCGCAGGATCTGGATCAATAAAGAACAGCCAGTTATTATAGCTGTTTTTCTAGGGATATTTCCCCCATATATTTCAGGGGTTTCTGGTTAGCCCCAGAGGGCAATGATTTTTCTTCTGGAGGGCAGGCAGAGGGCTGCATTGTAGTTCTGGAATTGCCAAACTGGAGGGCTTGTGGGCCAGGAGTTGAGGACAGAAGTCTGAGAACACAAGCAACCTTAGGGTCTGGGCAAGGGCATGGCAGGTACGCTCTGCAGATGAAACAAGATCTCGTGCATTTGAAATCAGGTGAGGATCTGAGAAACGCTCAGGTTGGAGTATTTGTCCCTTATGGCCCTCTTCATGAAGAGGTGGTGGATCACGAGGCCATGGAATTTTTCCCACGATGGGAGTTGTGAGATGCTCCAAACCGTAAAGATTCTTCTGCAGAGCGATTGAGACCTGTTGGTTGGCTCCAGGACTTCTCATACGGGTCGATTCCAAGTAGGGTTCTAAGGATGGATGGCTGGGAAGCCCGACTCTCATTCCTCTTGTGTCCTAGTGACAAGACAGGTTAGATCTGCTGGATCAGGGGGAGAAACTGATAGGGTTGAGTTGAAATGGACTCTCTTGTGGATGGGTCCTAATGTGGGTTTGTGTCCATGGAGAACTTGGAATGAGGCAGTGGCACAGGGTCCCTGAAGGGTTCTCCTAACCAGAGGCTTTGACTCAGCTCCAACGTGCAAGATTCCCACGTGGAGACGAGATTTCTTCTGATGGGTGCCTCAAGAAACAGCCATATGCTGCTATTGGAATCCAGGCCTCTGAGGAGAGAGGCCTGGACAACAAAGCAATGGATCCGATTAGGATCTAGGGGCCTGCTCACTGCAATTTACCTCTGGGGACATCTGTCCACGGGTCTAAGTGCAGGTAGATGCTCAGCTGGTGTCAGACCGCCCTTGTTTTCCTGGGCAGTCAACACTATTGGGATGGCCCCGGGCACTTTGGAGGTTTATCATCCTATTTCTAGGTTTGTGGCCAATGGAATGGGCAGAATTCCCAGGTACAGTCCTCAGGTTTGGCTCCAAGAACCTGTGCCTGTAGGTTTTGTGGGCCAGGGCTGTGGGGACAGTTGTCTGAAAACACAAACTCGGCTTAGGTTTCGGGTCGTAGGTATTGCAGGACTGATCTACAGACAGTGAGGAGAACTCTTCACGATATGAAAAAGGGGGCAAATGTGAGACGCTTGCTCAAGATTTTGTCTCTGGATATTGTTTCACTGATGGCCGTGGAATGTCCGGGTGGCCTCATGGGCCATGGACGAGTCTTCCTCTCTGGGCATTTGGCCCGATCCGAAGAGTTTGGGGTTATTCTTTGAGATGGGAGGAGTTGGTTTTGTTTTGTTTTTACCTCAGGTGTCCCACCAAAAGAGAGTTTCCAGAGCAGAGCCCTGGGGAGGGGCGAGGGGACAACCAGAAAGCTGGTTAAAACTTGGGGCCTAGGGGCATGGCAAGCCCATTATGACGTCTAATGGTCCAGCCACTGAGAGGACTTACTAGAGGACAGGACTCACGCTGAGGGTCACAATGCGAGTTTGTGCCCTCTTCGTACTTAAGGATTGGCGGGGCATAATGTGTCAGGGTAAGGGTCAGTGTCAGCGTTTGGGTTAGGGTTTGGGGCAGGCTCACAGTCAGTGTCAGGGTCAGGGTTAGTGGTTACTGTTAGGGTTAGCCCCGCTCCTGGATCATGGACCCATCCGTTCAGGGTCTCAGGATAAACCCTGTGCAGAAGGGTGTAGACCCTCCACCCGATCCCACTTAACCAGCCTTAAACTGGTGTGTGAACATAACTTGCCCACCAGACATCTAAACCCTCATCAGCCTGATCCTGCTTGGGGCATCTCCTCCCACGATGGCATGGCAAGGTCCTCTTTACACACAGACACACAGACACCCAGAGGCACACACACACACACAGAAACGGGGAAGAGACCTAGGGCTACACCCGTGGATCAGAAGGTGTGGGACTCTCTGACTCTGAGCCCCCTGGTGTCACCTTTTGATTTTATTAGCCAAAGGGGCTGAGGCATTGGGGAAACATGATATGACCCGAAGGGAGGTGACGTGTCTGGCGGGCGAGCTCTCTTCTCCCTGCATCCTCTCGGCTTCAGTACAGCAGAAGAACATGTCGCTTCCTTTAGGATGTGCCTAGAAATGAGCTGGGCAGGGGGTTTTTCTCTGTAATGGGTTGCCTGGATACGTGGGTTCCAATTCCGTTGGGCTCTGTCGTCAGGGAAGTGAGGTCACCACTGCCTGGGGGCTCCTTACCGAACTTCCTGCTGTACGAGAGCTCCCTGAGCCACCGGTGTGCAAGCTGCTCAGGCTCACACTCCACTCAATGCAGTGCCCATCCAGTGACCCCCATTCACACTCCACCCAGCCCTTGGGAGGCCTGGGTGCAGCTGTTGTCCCCGCTGGAGGCAACAGAGCTGGGTTTAGACTAGGTTAGTGTTAGGGTTAGGGTTAACAAAGACTTAGGGTCAGGGTTAGGTTTAGACGTCGTTGGGGTCAGCGTTAGCTTAAGGCTTAGGGTAGGGGTCAGGGTTAGGGTTAGGTTCATGGTTAGGTTTAGGGTCAGGCTCACAGTAGGGTCACGGTTAGCGTAACGGTCAGAGTCAGGGTCAGGGTCAGTGTTAGGGTGACAGTTAGGTTTAGGGTCAGGTTCAGGGTCATGGTCAGATTTAGGGTCAGGTTCAAGTTTTGGTTTGGGGGCAAGGTTCATGTCAGTGTTAGGGTTAGGTTTGGGACAGGTTTAGTGTCAGGGTTAGGGTCAGGGTCAGGGTTGGGTTCATGGTTATGGTAAGGTCAGCTTGATGTTTAGGATCTGTTTTATGAGTAGGTTCAGAATCAGGGTTAGCTTTAGGGTTACGATTCTGTTCAGGATCTTGGATTGGTTCAGAGTTAGGTGTACATTCAGGGTTAGGGTCAGTGTTAAGGTCAAGGCCAGGGTAAGGTTTAAGTTTAAGGTCTGACATAGGCAAAGTTCAGAGATAGGGTTATGATCAGGGTCAGGAAGAGGGTCAGGATTATTGTTAAAGTGGGGTTAGGGTTAGGGCTAGGTAGGTTGAGGGTTAGGGTTAGACCAGGTTAGGGTCAGTGTCAGTGATAATGTTAGGGGTTAGTTTTAGGGTTAGGTTCAGCATTAGGTTTCGGGTCAGGGCCCGTGTTAGTGTCAGGGTCAGGGTTACGTTTAGGGTTAGAGTTAGGGTCAGGCTCACATTCAGTGTCAGGGTTATGGTTAGGGTCAGGGTCAGGGTCACTGTTAGGGTCAGGGTTACGTTTCTGGTGTTTGCCTGGGTCAGGGTCAGGGGCAAGTCTAGGGCCAGTGTCAGGTTTACGGTCAGGATCAGGTATTGTTTTAATGTCCACATTCGGGTCAGCGACAGGGTTATATCGTTGTCAGTGTTAGGGTCATGGTTAAGTTTCGGCTCAGGGCCAGGATCAGGTATAGGGTCAGGGTCTGGTATAGGCAAAGTTCAGAGATAGGGTTATGATCATAGTCAAGTATAGGGTCAAAGTTAAAGTTAAAGTTTAGGGTTAGTGCTAGGGTTAGCGTTTGGTTGACGGTTCGGGTTAGAACTTGTTAGGATCAGGGTCCGTGGTAGGGTTAGGGATAGTGTTAGGGTTGGGTTCAGTGATAGGATTCTGGGGAGGGCCCGTGTTAGTGTCAGGGTCAGGGTTGCATTTAGGGTTAGAGTTAGGGTCAGGCTGACAGTCAGGGTCAGGTTTAGCGTTCAGGTCAGGGTCAGGGTCACTGCCAGGGTCAGGGTTAGATTTATGGTCATGGTCTGGTTCAGGGTCAGGGTGAAGTCTTGGGCCAGTGTCAGGTTTACGGTCTGGATCAGGTATTGGTTTAAAGTCCACATTCAGGTCAGCGACAGGGTTATGTAGTGGTCAGTGTTAGGGTCATGGTTAGGTTTAGGCTCAGGGCCAGGGTCACGTATAGGGTCAGGGTCTGGTATAGGCAAAGTTCAGGGTTAGGGTTATAATCATAGTCAGGTATAGGGTCAGGGTTATTGTTAAATTTAGGGTTAGTGTTAGGGTTAGCGTTTGGTTGACGTTTAGGGTTAGAGCTTGTTAGGATCAGGGTCTGTGGTAGGGTTAGTGGTTAGTGTTAGGGTTGGGACCAGCGATAGGATTCGGGGGAGGGCCCGTGTTAGTGTCAGGGTCAGGGTTACATTTAGGGTTAGTGTTAGGGTCAGACTCACAGTCAGGGTCAGGTTTAGTGTTCAGGTCAGGGTTGGCGTCACTGTTAGCGTCAGGGTTAGATTTATGGTCATGGTCTGGGTGAGGGTCATGGTGAAGTTTAGCGCCAGTGTCAGGTTTAGGGTCAGGTATAGGTATTGGTTTAAAGTCCACATTCGGGTCAGGGACAGGATTGTGTAGTGGTCAGTGTTAGTGTCATGGTTAGGATAAGGGTCAGGGTCAGGGTCAGGTGAAGGTCAGGGCCAGGGTCAGGTTTAGGGTCAGGCTTTGGTATAGGGTCAATGTTTGGTTCAGTGTCACAGTTAGGTTTGTCGGTAGCGTTTGGGATTGGGGTTAGAGTTAGAGTTAGAAGTAGGGTTATGGTTAGGGTTAGCATTAGACAACGTAAGGTCAGGGTTAGGATTTGGTTTAGGGTAGGGGTTAGTGTTAGGGTCAGGGTCAGCGTTAGGTTTAGGTTCAGGGTATGTATTAGGGTCATGGTTAGAGATACATTTAGGTTTAGGGTTAGGGTCAGGCTCACAGTCACGGTCATGGGTAGGGTTAGTGTCAGGGTTATGTCAGCATCAGGGTTAGGATTAGGGTCATGGTCAGGGTCATGGTTAGTTATGAGTCTTGGTTAGAGTAATATCAATGTTAGGTTTAGGTTCAGGGACCATATCAGGGCCAGTGTCAGGCTTAGGTTTAGGTTTAGGGTTCCGGTCAGGATCACAGATAGGGTCAGGGTCAGGGTCAAGGTTTGGGTTAGGGTTTGGGGCAGGCTCACAGTCAGTGTCAGGGTCAGGGTTAGTGGTTACTGTTAGGGTTAGCCCCGCTCCTGGATCATGGACCCATCCGTTCAGGGTCTCAGGATAAACCCTGGGCAGAAGGGTGTAGACCCTCCACCCGATCCCCCTTAACCAGCCTTAAACCGGGGTGTGAACATAACTTGCCCACCAGACATCTAAACCCTCATCAGCCTGATCCTGCTTTTGGCATCTCCACCCACGATGGCATGGCCAGGTCCTCTTTACACACAGACACACGGACACCCAGAGGCACACACACACACACAGATTATAAGGTGTGGGACTCTCTGTCTCTGAGCCCCCTGGTGTCACCTTTTGATTTTTTTAGCCAAAGGGCCTTGGGCGTTGGGGAAACCTGATATGAACTGCCATGGAGGGGATGTATCTGGCGGGCGTGCTCTCTTCTCCCTGCATCCTCTCGGCTTCAGTACAGCAGAAGAACATGTCGCTTCCTTTAGGATTTGCTTTGAAATGAGCTTGGATGGGGGATTTTCTCTGTAATGGCGTGCCTGGATACAAAGGTTCCAATTCTGTTGGGTTCTGTCGTCAGGTAAGTGAGTTCAACACTGCCTGGGGGCTCCTTACCAAACTTCCTGCTTCACCAGAGCTCCCTGAGCCACCGGTCCCAAGCTGCTCAAGGCTCACCCGCCACTTAATGCAGTGCCAATCCAATGACCCCCATACAGCCTCCCCCAAGCTCCTGGGAGACCTGGGTGCAGCTGTTCTCCCCGCTGGAGGCAACAGAGCTGGGTATAGACTAGGTTAGTGTTAGGGTTAGGGTTAAGAAAGACTTAGGATCAGGGTTAGGGTTAGACGTCATTGGGGTCAGGGTTAGCGTAAGGCTTAGGGTAGGGGTCAGGGTTAGGGTTAGGTTCATGGTTAGGTTTAGGGTCAGGCTCACAGTAGGGTCACGGTTAAGGTTATGGTCAGAGTCAGGGTCAGGGTCAGTGTTAGTGATGGTTAGGTTTAGGTTCAGGTTCAGGGTCATGGTCAGATTTAGGGTCAGGTTCAAGTTTAGGTTTGGGGGCAAGGTTCATGTGAGGGTCAGGGTTAGGTTTGGGACAGGTTTAGTGTCAGGGTTAGGTTCAGGTTCAGGGTTAGGTTCATGGTTATGGTAAGGTCAGCTTTATGTTTACGTTCTGTTTTATGTGTAGGTTCAGGATCAGGGTTAGCTTTAGTGTTATGATTCTGTCAGGATCATGGATTGGGTGAGAGTTAAGTTTACAGTCAGGGTTAGGGTCAGTGTTAAGGTCAAAGCCATGGTCAGGTTTAAGGTTAAGGTCTGACGTAGGCAAAGTTCAGAGTTAGGGTTATGATCAGGTTCAGGGAGAGGGTCAGGATTATTGTTAAAGTGGGGTTAGAATTAGGGTTAGGGTTAGAGGTAGGTTGAGGGCTAGGGTTAGACCGGGTTAGGGTCAGGGTCAGTGATAATGTTAGGGGTTACTTTTAGGGTTAGGTTCAGCGTTAGGTTTTGGGTCAGGGCCCGTGTTAGTGTCAGGGTCAGGGTTACGTTTAGGGTTAGAGTTAGGGTCAAGCTCACAGTCAGGGTCAGGTTCAGTGTTCAGGTCAGGGTCGGGTCACTGTTAGAATCAGGGTAAGATTTACAGAAACAGCTGAATGCAATCAGGTCAGACAGAGCCAAGGGCTGGAGCGATTTTTAAAATGACAAAAACCGAACCAAATCTAACCAAAACAAAAATCAAAACCAATGGCCAAGATTTCAAAGTTGCTAATAAAGGTATGACATTCTCCTAAGACATGCGAGTTGCTTGATCACTTTATTTATATATTTATATTTGAAGAAGAAGGAACTATTTCATGCAGCAAATCCACGTTAGTTAAAAATTACCAGATATGGGGGCTCCTGGGTGGCTAAGTGGTTTAGGTCTCTGCCTTCGGCTCAGGTGATGATTTCAGGGTCCTGGGATGGAGCCCCACATCGGGCTCTCTGCTCAGCGGGGAGCCTGCTTCCCCCCTCTCTCTCTCTGCCTCCCTCTACCTACTTGTGGTCTGTCTGTCTAATGGGTAAATAAGATCTTTGAAAAAAGAATTACTAGATGTGAAATACATCGAGGGTATGGGAAGGAAAATGATTTCACCTGATCTAACTAGGAAGTGGTTGAAGCCTGAATTAAAGTGCTATAAAAAGAGTAAAGACCTGGGAAATATATGGGGTAAAAATCCCTAGAAAAACAGCAATAATAACTGGCTGCACTTTATTGATCCAGATCCTGCGGTAGGCAAAGAAGAGCTGGTTTTAGCCAGAGGATGATCTCCGTTTGTCTTCATGATCTGGCATTTCCTACAAGCCAGGCATGGGGCTCTGCACTAGAGCTGCAAATGCTGGGGGCCCTCATTGTCCCTTTTCTCTTCTCAGGGGGACAACGGGCATGTCCATGGTGCAGTGTGACAGGCTTTACCACAGGGAGATAATAGACTGCCAAGGGTAGGTGGGAGCTGGGAAAAGCCACTTAGGAACAGATTTTCAGGGGAGGTGATAGACAAGGGCAAAGCGAAGAATGAGGATGAGTGTGTCAAGTTTCAAAGTGCCAGGAGGCAGCACAGTGCATTCGGGAAACTACAGCAAGTTCATGACAACCGAAGGCTGATCTGGCAGCATCACCTGGGGATGCAGGCTGAGCCCCAGGGTTAACACTGGGGGTGAGATGGTTTGTATACTATGGCGAGGAGGTGAGGTACTACACTGTGGGGGCACAGTGAGCCCCCGGAGGATTTCAAATATCAGAATCGTAACCATAATAGAGTATTTTATTGCATCCTAGCTTTCATCAAGTGTAAGATGCACTATAGTTTATGTTCGAAAAGAAAGAGAAATGCTGTCAGTTGAACTAGGATATGTCATCAAGTGCATGGTGTGTGCCACCTTAAGAGATATTAAAATGGGGGGGGGGGATAAAGCTAAGAACAAGTAAATTGTGGTAGTAAAATAATTAAGAAAGATCCAACACCTGGATCAACTAAAGAAGTGATTATTGCATACCATGTGCCCGAAACTATATTAAGTCCTAGAACAAGAGACGTGCTCATCTTGATGCCCCGCAGCTGTTAGACCCAAGGTACAGAGGGCAGTAGCCAATGACCAACAGGCCCCAAGTGCCATGTGCAGACTCTAAGAGCAACTGCCTTTGAAAGAGGAAACGATTGAGAGTGGGCTTTCTGAGGTAGAGAATTACTAGCTGGGAAAGTAGGACAATTGACACAGAATCAGAATTCATGCCCTACATGACAGAGTTGGTGAAACTTCCCTTCTCAGAGATCTTGAGGCTCCTCAGAAACGAATTTTTCATTTTGGACAGATCATTCAGGATAAATATGATCTGTTTGAGTTCCTGGTTCTCTCATTAGGACTGATTCTTAGGCTTCACTGGCACAAGAAAAGGATTTTGATAATCCAGGTAAATCCTGACAAAAGCAAAGCACGGGATCTATGAAAATCTAACCACTCAGAGGAGAACAACAGATAAAGGGCCAGGCCGACCTGACCCTGCAGGATAGGTAAGGTTAGTCTGGCAACAGGGGTAGAGGGGAAGTGCCCATCTCCTGCTAGAAGAGCTAGAGAAGACCCTTTCCAGAGAGACCACCAGGAGAGGAGAGCAGTAGGTGCTGATGATGAAGAATATTTTAATCAGCAGAGAAGGTCAAAATGACAAAGTTCCACGATCAGAGTAAACATATGGGATAAATATAAAAAATAAAGAAAAAAGATTTCTTTTAAAGGACTTTTTTTTAAAGGAATTTAAACAAAAGTCCTTTTAAAGAGACAGTTGGCTGTTTAAACCAATAGTACAACTCACTGAGAGAATCGCCGCATTATTTATTGGGGTAGAAAGGACCTGGAATGTAGAAAGACCTATTCTGCAGAGGAAAAAATAGAATCACTAACAGGCCTCATGCCTTGCACAGCCAGTGGCTAGAATCCCTGCCTCATGAGACCCTGTGCTAGAAGGCCGCTAGAACCATCTCAACTATGTTAGTCTTTCTTGGAATCCAACAAGTGTTTGCCCAGTTAAGAGCACGGTAACAATCAGTCACGTTATGTTATAATGATTGTCGATATCTTTAAAAGCCTTGTCAAGTTCCTTTTTGAGTAACCTTCACCCACCTTTTGAGAAATTTATATGTGGTTCACCTCTTTGAAATACCTCATTGTTGTTCCACATTTACCATAGCCGAAAAACAAAAACAAAAACAAAACAAACTTTTTATTAACAGAGTGTTCAGAAGGGGCGCCACTGTAAACAATGAGAGTTTTCCCTGCCGGGACAATTTTGTTTCAGAAAGAGCTGAAAGCAATCAGGTCAGACAGAGCCAAGGGCTGGAGGGATTTTTAAAATGACAAAAACCGAACCAAATCTAACCAAAACAAAAATCAAAACCAATGGCCAAGATTTCAAGGTTGCTACTAAAGGTATGACATTCTCCTAAGACATGCGAGTGACTTGATCACTTTATTTATATATTTATATTTGAAGAAGAAGGAACTATTTGATGCAGCAAATCCACGTTGGTTAAAAATTACCAGATATGGGGGCTCCTGGGTGGCTCAGTGGTTTAGGCCTCAGCCTTCGGCTCAGGTCATGATTTCAGGATCCTGGGATGGAGCCCCACATCGTGCTCTCTGCTCAGCGGAAAGCCTGCTTCCCCCCTCTCTCTCTCTGCCTCCCTCTCTACCTACTTGAGATCTGTCTGTCAGATGGGTAAATAAGATCTTTAAAAAAAGAATTACTAGATGTGAAATACATCGAGTGTATGGGAAGAAAAATGATTTCACCTGATCTGACTAGGAAGTGGTTGAAGCTTGAATTAAAGTGGTACAAAAAGAGTAAAGACCTGGGAAATATATGGGGTAAAAATTCCTAGAAAACCAGCAATAATAACTGGCTGCTCTTTATTGATCCAGATCCTGCGGTAGGCAAAGAAGAGCTGGTTTTAGCCAGAGGATGATCTCCGTTTGTCTTCATGATCTGGCATTTCCTACAAGCCAGGCATGGTGCTTGGCACTAGAGCTGCAAATGATGGGGGCCCTCATTGTCCCTTTTCTCTTCTCAGGGGGACAACGGGCATGTCCATGGTGCAGTGTGACAGGCTTTACCACAGGGAGATAATAGACTGCCAAGGGTAGGTGGGAGCTGGGAAAAGCCACTTAGGAACAGATTTTCAGGGGAGGTGATAGACAAAGCAAAGCGAAGAATGAGGATGAGTGTTTCAAGTTTCAAAGGGCCAGGAGGCAGCACAGTGCATTCGGGAAACTACAGCAAGTTCATGACAACCGACAGCTGATCTGGCAGCATCACCTGGGGATGGAGGCTGAGCCCCGGGGTTAACACTGGGGGTGAGAGGGTTTGTATACTATGGCAAGCAGGTGAGGTACTACACTGTGTGGGCACAGGGAGCTAACGGAGGATTTCAAATATCAGAATCGTAACCATAATAGAGTATTTAATTGCATCCTAGCTTTCATCAAGGGTAAGATGCACTGTAGTTTATGTTCGACTAAGAAAGTGAAATGCTGTCAGTTAAACTAGGATATGTCATCAAGTGCAAGGTGAGTGCCACCTTAATAGATATTAAAATGGGGGGGGGGGACAAATCTTAGAACAAGTAAATTGTGGTAGTAAAATAATTAAGAAAGATCCAACACTTGGATCAACTAAAGAAGTGATTATTGCTTACCATGTGCCCCAAAGTATATTAAGTACTAGAACAAGAGACGTGCTCATCTTGATGCCCCGCAGCTGTTAGACCCAAGGTACAGAGGGCAGTAGCCAATGACCAACAGGCCCCAAGTGCCATGTGCAGACTCTAAGAGCAACTGCCTTTGAAAGAGGAAACGATTGAGAGTGGGCTTTCTGAGGTAGAGAATTACTAGCTGGGAAAGTAGGACAATTGACACAGAATCAGAATTCATGCCCTACATGACAGAGTTGGTGAAACTTCCCTTCTCAGAGATCTTGAGGCTCCTCAGAAACGAATTTTTCATTTTGGACAGATCATTCAGGATAAATATGATCTGTTTGAGTTCCTGGTTCTCTCATTAGGACTGTTTCTTAGGCTTCACTGGCACAAGAAAAGGATTTTGATAATCCAGGTAAATCCTGACAAAAGCAAAGCACGGGATCTATGAAAATCTAACCACTCAGAGGAGAACAACAGATAAAGGGCCAGGCCGACCTGACCCTGCAGGATAGGTAAGGTTAGTCTGGCAACAGGGGTAGAGGGGAAGTGCCCATCTCCTGCTAGAAGAGCTAGAGAAGACCCTTTCCAGAGAGACCACCAGGAGAGGAGAGCAGTAGGTGCTGATGATGAAGAATATTTTAATCAGCAGAGAAGGTCAAAATGACAAAGTTCCACGATCAGAGTAAACATATGGGATAAATATAAAAAATAAAGAAAAAAGATTTCTTTTAAAGGACTTTTTTTTAAAGGAATTTAAACAAAAGTCCTTTTAAAGAGACAGTTGGCTGTTTAAACCAATAGTACAACTCACTGAGAGAATCGCCGCATTATTTATTGGGGTAGAAAGGACCTGGAATGTAGAAAGACCTATTCTGCAGAGGAAAAAATAGAATCACTAACAGGCCTCATGCCTTGCACAGCCAGTGGCTAGAATCCCTGCCTCATGAGACCCTGTGCTAGAAGGCCGCTAGAACCATCTCAACTATGTTAGTCTTTCTTGGAATCCAACAAGTGTTTGCCCAGTTAAGAGCACGGTAACAATCAGTCACGTTATGTTATAATGATTGTCGATATCTTTAAAAGCCTTGTCAAGTTCCTTTTTGAGTAACCTTCACCCACCTTTTGAGAAATTTATATGTGGTTCACCTCTTTGAAATACCTCATTGTTGTTCCACATTTACCATAGCCGAAAAACAAAAACAAAAACAAAAAAAACTTTTTATTAACAGAGTGTTCAGAAGGGGCGCCACTGTAAACAATGAGAGTTTTCGCTGCCGGACAATTTTGTTTCAGAAACAGCTGAAAGCAATCAGGTCAGACAGAGCCAAGGGCTGGAGGGATTTTTAAAATGACAAAAACCGAACCAAATCTAACCAAAACAAAAATCAAAACCAATGGCCAAGATTTCAAGGTTGCTACTAAAGGTATGACATTCTCCTAAGACATGCAAGTGACTTGATCACTTTATTTATATATTTATATTTGAAGAAGAAGGAACTATTTGATGCAGCAAATCCACGTTGGTTAAAAATTACCAGATATGGGGGCTCCTGGGTGGCTCAGTGGTTTAGGCCTCTGCCTTCGGCTCAGGTCATGATTTGAGGGTCCTGGGATGGAGCCCCACATCGTGCTCTCTGCTCAGCGGAAAGCCTGCTTCCCCCCTCTCTCTCTCTGCCTCCCTCTCTACCTACTTGAGATCTGTCTGTCAAATGGGTAAATAAGATCTTTAAAAAAAGAATTACTAGATGTGAAATACATCGAGTGTATGGGAAGGAAAATGATTTCACCTGATCTGACTAGGAAGTGGTTGACGCCTGAATTAAAGTGGTATAAAAAGACTAAAGACCTGGGAAATATATGGGGTAAAAATCCCTAGAAAACCAGCAATAATAACTGGCTGCTCTTTATTGATCCAGATCCTGCGGTAGGCAAAGAAGAGCTGGTTTTAGCCAGAGGATGATCTCCGTTTGTCTTCATGATCTGGCATTTCCTACAAGCCAGGCATGGTGCTCGGCACTAGAGCTGCAAATGATGGGGGCCCTCATTGTCCCTTTTCTCTTCTCAGGGGGACAACGGGCATGTCCATGGTGCAGTGTGACAGGCTTTACCACAGGGAGATAATAGACTGCCAAGGGTAGGTGGGAGCTGGGAAAAGCCACTTAGGAACAGATTTTCAGGGGAGGTGATAGACAAAGCAAAGCGAAGAATGAGGATGAGAGTTTCAAGTTTCAAAGGGCCAGGAGGCAGCACAGTGCATTCGGGAAACTACAGAAAGTTCATGACAACCGACAGCTGATCTGGCAGCATCACCTGGGGATGGAGGCTGAGCCCCGGGGTTAACACTGGGGGTGAGAGGGTTTGTATACTATGGCAAGGAGGTGAGGTACTACACTGTGTGGGCACAGGGAGCTAACGGAGGATTTCAAATATCAGAATCGTAACCATAATAGAGTATTTAATTGCATCCTAGCTTTCATCAAGGGTAAGATGCACTGTAGTTTATGTTCGACTAAGAAAGTGAAATGCTGTCAGTTAAACTAGGATATGTCATCAAGTGCAAGGTGAGTGCCACCTTAACAGATATTAAAATGGGGGGGGACAAATCTTAGAACAAGTAAATTGTGGTAGTAAAATAATTAAGAAAGATCCAACACTTGGATCAACTAAAGAAGTGATTATTGCTTACCATGTGCCCCAAAGTATATTAAGTACTAGAACAAGAGACGTGCTCATCTTGATGCCCCGCAGCTGTTAGACCCAAGGTACAGAGGGCAGTAGCCAATGACCAACAGGCCCCAAGTGCCATGTGCAGACTCTAAGAGCAACTGCCTTTGAAAGAGGAAACGATTGAGAGTGGGCTTTCTGAGGTAGAGAATTACTAGCTGGGAAAGTAGGACAATTGACACAGAATCAGAATTCATGCCCTACATGACAGAGTTGGTGAAACTTCCCTTCTCAGAGATCTTGAGGCTCCTCAGAAACGAATTTTTCATTTTGGACAGATCATTCAGGATAAATATGATCTGTTTGAGTTCCTGGTTCTCTCATTAGGACTGATTCTTAGGCTTCACTGGCACAAGAAAAGGATTTTGATAATCCAGGTAAATCCTGACAAAAGCAAAGCACGGGATCTATGAAAATCTAACCACTCAGAGGAGAACAACAGATAAAGGGCCAGGCCGACCTGACCCTGCAGGATAGGTAAGGTTAGTCTGGCAACAGGGGTAGAGGGGAAGTGCCCATCTCCTGCTAGAAGAGCTAGAGAAGACCCTTTCCAGAGAGACCACCAGGAGAGGAGAGCAGTAGGTGCTGATGATGAAGAATATTTTAATCAGCAGAGAAGGTCAAAATGACAAAGTTCCACGATCAGAGTAAACATATGGGATAAATATAAAAAATAAAGAAAAAAGATTTCTTTTAAAGGACTTTTTTTTAAAGGAATTTAAACAAAAGTCCTTTTAAAGAGACAGTTGGCTGTTTAAACCAATAGTACAACTCACTGAGAGAATCGCCGCATTATTTATTGGGGTAGAAAGGACCTGGAATGTAGAAAGACCTATTCTGCAGAGGAAAAAATAGAATCACTAACAGGCCTCATGCCTTGCACAGCCAGTGGCTAGAATCCCTGCCTCATGAGACCCTGTGCTAGAAGGCCGCTAGAACCATCTCAACTATGTTAGTCTTTCTTGGAATCCAACAAGTGTTTGCCCAGTTAAGAGCACGGTAACAATCAGTCACGTTATGTTATAATGATTGTCGATATCTTTAAAAGCCTTGTCAAGTTCCTTTTTGAGTAACCTTCACCCACCTTTTGAGAAATTTATATGTGGTTCACCTCTTTGAAATACCTCATTGTTGTTCCACATTTACCATAGCCGAAAAACAAAAACAAAAACAAAACAAACTTTTTATTAACAGAGTGTTCAGAAGGGGCGCCACTGTAAACAATGAGAGTTTTCCCTGCCGGAACAATTTTGTTTCAGAAACAGCTGAAAGCAATCAGGTCAGACAGAGCCAAGGGCTGGAGGGATTTTTAAAATGACAAAAACCGAACCAAATCTAACCAAAACAAAAATCAAAACCAATGGCCAAGATTTCAAGGTTGCTACTAAAGGTATGACATTCTCCTAAGACATGCGAGTGACTTGATCACTTTATTTATATATTTATATTTGAAGAAGAAGGAACTATTTGATGCAGCAAATCCACGTTGGTTAAAAATTACCAGATATGGGGGCTCCTGGGTGGCTCAGTGGTTTAGGCCTCAGCCTTCGGCTCAGGTCATGATTTCAGGATCCTGGGATGGAGCCCCACATCGTGCTCTCTGCTCAGCGGAAAGCCTGCTTCCCCCCTCTCTCTCTCTGCCTCCCTCTCTACCTACTTGAGATCTGTCTGTCAAATGGGTAAATAAGATCTTTAAAAAAAGAATTACTAGATGTGAAATACATCGAGTGTATGGGAAGGAAAATGATTTCACCTGATCTGACTAGGAAGTGGTTGAAGCTTGAATTAAAGTGCTATAAAAAGAGTAAAGATCTGGGAAATATATGGGGTAAAAATCCCTAGAAAACCAGCAATAATAACTGGCTGCTCTTTATTGATCCAGATCCTGCGGTAGGCAAAGAAGAGCTGGTTTTAGCCAGAGGATGATCTCCGTTTGTCTTCATGATCTGGCATTTCCTACAAGCCAGGCATGGTGCTCGGCACTAGAGCTGCAAATGATGGGGGCCCTCATTGTCCCTTTTCTCTTCTCAGGGGGACAACGGGCATGTCCATGGTGCAGTGTGACAGGCTTTACCACAGGGAGATAATAGACTGCCAAGGGTAGGTGGGAGCTGGGAAAAGCCACTTAGGAACAGATTTTCAGGGGAGGTGATAGACAAAGCAAAGCGAAGAATGAGGATGAGTGTTTCAAGTTTCAAAGGGCCAGGAGGCAGCACAGTGCATTCGGGAAACTACAGCAAGTTCATGACAACCGACAGCTGATCTGGCAGCATCACCTGGGGATGGAGGCTGAGCCCCGGGGTTAACACTGGGGGTGAGAGGGTTTGTATACTATGGCAAGGAGGTGAGGTACTACACTGTGTGGGCACAGGGAGCTAACGGAGGATTTCAAATATCAGAATCGTAACCATAATAGAGTATTTAATTGCATCCTAGCTTTCATCAAGGGTAAGATGCACTGTAGTTTATGTTCGACTAAGAAAGTGAAATGCTGTCAGATAAACTAGGATATGTCATCAAGTGCAAGGTGAGTGCCACCTTAACAGATATTAAAATGGGGGGGGGACAAATCTTAGAACAAGTAAATTGTGGTAGTAAAATAATTAAGAAAGATCCAACACTTGGATCAACTAAAGAAGTGATTATTGCTTACCATGTGCCCCAAAGTATATTAAGTACTAGAACAAGAGACGTGCTCATCTTGATGCCCCGCAGCTGTTAGACCCAAGGTACAGAGGGCAGTAGCCAATGACCAACAGGCCCCAAGTGCCATGTGCAGACTCTAAGAGCAACTGCCTTTGAAAGAGGAAACGATTGAGAGTGGGCTTTCTGAGGTAGAGAATTACTAGCTGGGAAAGTAGGACAATTGACACAGAATCAGAATTCATGCCCTACATGACAGAGTTGGTGAAACTTCCCTTCTCAGAGATCTTGAGGCTCCTCAGAAACGAATTTTTCATTTTGGACAGATCATTCAGGATAAATATGATCTGTTTGAGTTCCTGGTTCTCTCATTAGGACTGATTCTTAGGCTTCACTGGCACAAGAAAAGGATTTTGATAATCCAGGTAAATCCTGACAAAAGCAAAGCACGGGATCTATGAAAATCTAACCACTCAGAGGAGAACAACAGATAAAGGGCCAGGCCGACCTGACCCTGAAGGATAGGTAAGGTTAGTCTGGCAACAGGGGTAGAGGGGAAGTGCCCATCTCCTGCTAGAAGAGCTAGAGAAGACCCTTTCCAGAGAGACCACCAGGAGAGGAGAGCAGTAGGTGCTGATGATGAAGAATATTTTAATCAGCAGAGAAGGTCAAAATGACAAAGTTCCACGATCAGAGTAAACATATGGGATAAATATAAAAAATAAAGAAAAAAGATTTCTTTTAAAGGACTTTTTTTTAAAGGAATTTAAACAAAAGTCCTTTTAAAGAGACAGTTGGCTGTTTAAACCAATAGTACAACTCACTGAGAGAATTGCCGCATTATTTATTGGGGAAGAAAGGACCTGGAATGTAGAAAGACCTATTCTGCAGAGGAAAAAATAGAATCACTAACAGGCCTCATGCCTTGCACAGCCAGTGGCTAGAATCCCTGCCTCATGAGACCCTGTGCTAGAAGGCCGCTAGAACCATCTCAACTATGTTAGTCTTTCTTGGAATCCAACAAGTGTTTGCCCAGTTAAGAGCACGGTAACAATCAGTCACGTTATGTTATAATGATTGTCGATATCTTTAAAAGCCTTGTCAAGTTCCTTTTTGAGTAACCTTCACCCACCTTTTGAGAAATTTATATGTGGTTCACCTCTTTGAAATACCTCATTGTTGTTCCACATTTACCATAGCCGAAAAACAAAAACAAAAACAAAACAAACTTTTTATTAACAGAGTGTTCAGAAGGGGCGCCACTGTAAACAATGAGAGTTTTCCCTGCCGGAACAATTTTGTTTCAGAAACAGCTGAAAGCAATCAGGTCAGACAGAGCCAAGGGCTGGAGGGATTTTTAAAATGACAAAAACCGAACCAAATCTAACCAAAACAAAAATCAAAACCAATGGCCAAGATTTCAAGGTTGCTACTAAAGGTATGACATTCTCCTAAGACATGCGAGTGACTTGATCACTTTATTTATATATTTATATTTGAAGAAGAAGGAACTATTTGATGCAGCAAATCCACGTTGGTTAAAAATTACCAGATATGGGGGCTCCTGGGTGGCTCAGTGGTTTAGGCCTCAGCCTTCGGCTCAGGTCATGATTTCAGGATCCTGGGATGGAGCCCCACATCGTGCTCTCTGCTCAGCGGAAAGCCTGCTTCCCCCCTCTCTCTCTCTGCCTCCCTCTCTACCTACTTGAGATATGTCTGTCAGATGGGTAAATAAGATCTTTAAAAAAAGAATTACTAGATGTGAAATACATCGAGTGTATGGGAAGAAAAATGATTTCACCTGATCTGACTAGGAAGTGGTTGAAGCTTGAATTAAAGTGGTACAAAAAGAGTAAAGACCTGGGAAATATATGGGGTAAAAATTCCTAGAAAACCAGCAATAATAACTGGCTGCTCTTTATTGATCCAGATCCTGCGGTAGGCAAAGAAGAGCTGGTTTTAGCCAGAGGATGATCTCCGTTTGTCTTCATGATCTGGCATTTCCTACAAGCCAGGCATGGTGCTCGGCACTAGAGCTGCAAATGATGGGGGCCCTCATTGTCCCTTTTCTCTTCTCAGGGGGACAACGGGCATGTCCATGGTGCAGTGTGACAGGCTTTACCACAGGGAGATAATAGACTGCCAAGGGTAGGTGGGAGCTGGGAAAAGCCACTTAGGAACAGATTTTCAGGGGAGGTGATAGACAAAGCAAAGCGAAGAATGAGGATGAGTGTTTCAAGTTTCAAAGGGCCAGGAGGCAGCACAGTGCATTCGGGAAACTACAGCAAGTTCATGACAACCGACAGCTGATCTGGCAGCATCACCTGGGGATGGAGGCTGAGCCCCGGGGTTAACACTGGGGGTGAGAGGGTTTGTATACTATGGCAAGGAGGTGAGGTACTACACTGTGTGGGCACAGGGAGCTAACGGAGGATTTCAAATATCAGAATCGTAACCATAATAGAGTATTTAATTGCATCCTAGCTTTCATCAAGGGTAAGATGCACTGTAGTTTATGTTCGACTAAGAAAGTGAAATGCTGTCAGTTAAACTAGGATATGTCATCAAGTGCAAGGTGAGTGCCACCTTAATAGATATTAAAATGGGGGGGGGGGACAAATCTTAGAACAAGTAAATTGTGGTAGTAAAATAATTAAGAAAGATCCAACACTTGGATCAACTAAAGAAGTGATTATTGCTTACCATGTGCCCCAAAGTATATTAAGTACTAGAACAAGAGACGTGCTCATCTTGATGCCCCGCAGCTGTTAGACCCAAGGTACAGAGGGCAGTAGCCAATGACCAACAGGCCCCAAGTGCCATGTGCAGACTCTAAGAGCAACTGCCTTTGAAAGAGGAAACGATTGAGAGTGGGCTTTCTGAGGTAGAGAATTACTAGCTGGGAAAGTAGGACAATTGACACAGAATCAGAATTCATGCCCTACATGACAGAGTTGGTGAAACTTCCCTTCTCAGAGATCTTGAGGCTCCTCAGAAACGAATTTTTCATTTTGGACAGATCATTCAGGATAAATATGATCTGTTTGAGTTCCTGGTTCTCTCATTAGGACTGTTTCTTAGGCTTCACTGGCACAAGAAAAGGATTTTGATAATCCAGGTAAATCCTGACAAAAGCAAAGCACGGGATCTATGAAAATCTAACCACTCAGAGGAGAACAACAGATAAAGGGCCAGGCCGACCTGACCCTGCAGGATAGGTAAGGTTAGTCTGGCAACAGGGGTAGAGGGGAAGTGCCCATCTCCTGCTAGAAGAGCTAGAGAAGACCCTTTCCAGAGAGACCACCAGGAGAGGAGAGCAGTAGGTGCTGATGATGAAGAATATTTTAATCAGCAGAGAAGGTCAAAATGACAAAGTTCCACGATCAGAGTAAACATATGGGATAAATATAAAAAATAAAGAAAAAAGATTTCTTTTAAAGGACTTTTTTTTTAAAGGAATTTAAACAAAAGTCCTTTTAAAGAGACAGTTGGCTGTTTAAACCAATAGTACAACTCACTGAGAGAATCGCCGCATTATTTATTGGGGAAGAAAGGACCTGGAATGTAGAAAGACCTATTCTGCAGAGGAAAAAATAGAATCACTAACAGGCCTCATGCCTTGCACAGCCAGTGGCTAGAATCCCTGCCTCATGAGACCCTGTGCTAGAAGGCCGCTAGAACCATCTCAACTATGTTAGTCTTTCTTGGAATCCAACAAGTGTTTGCCCAGTTAAGAGCACGGTAACAATCAGTCACGTTATGTTATAATGATTGTCGATATCTTTAAAAGCCTTGTCAAGTTCCTTTTTGAGTAACCTTCACCCACCTTTTGAGAAATTTATATGTGGTTCACCTCTTTGAAATACCTCATTGTTGTTCCACATTTACCATAGCCGAAAAACAAAAACAAAAACAAAACAAACTTTTTATTAACAGAGTGTTCAGAAGGGGCGCCACTGTAAACAATGAGAGTTTTCCCTGCCGGAACAATTTTGTTTCAGAAACAGCTGAAAGCAATCAGGTCAGACAGAGCCAAGGGCTGGAGGGATTTTTAAAATGACAAAAACCGAACCAAATCTAACCAAAACAAAAATCAAAACCAATGGCCAAGATTTCAAGGTTGCTACTAAAGGTATGACATTCTCCTAAGACATGCGAGTGACTTGATCACTTTATTTATATATTTATATTTGAAGAAGAAGGAACTATTTGATGCAGCAAATCCACGTTGGTTAAAAATTACCAGATATGGGGGCTCCTGGGTGGCTCAGTGGTTTAGGCCTCAGCCTTCGGCTCAGGTCATGATTTCAGGATCCTGGGATGGAGCCCCACATCGTGCTCTCTGCTCAGCGGAAAGCCTGCTTCCCCCCTCTCTCTCTCTGCCTCCCTCTCTACCTACTTGAGATATGTCTGTCAGATGGGTAAATAAGATCTTTAAAAAAAGAATTACTAGATGTGAAATACATCGAGTGTATGGGAAGAAAAATGATTTCACCTGATCTGACTAGGAAGTGGTTGAAGCTTGAATTAAAGTGGTACAAAAAGAGTAAAGACCTGGGAAATATATGGGGTAAAAATTCCTAGAAAACCAGCAATAATAACTGGCTGCTCTTTATTGATCCAGATCCTGCGGTAGGCAAAGAAGAGCTGGTTTTAGCCAGAGGATGATCTCCGTTTGTCTTCATGATCTGGCATTTCCTACAAGCCAGGCATGGTGCTCGGCACTAGAGCTGCAAATGATGGGGGCCCTCATTGTCCCTTTTCTCTTCTCAGGGGGACAACGGGCATGTCCATGGTGCAGTGTGACAGGCTTTACCACAGGGAGATAATAGACTGCCAAGGGTAGGTGGGAGCTGGGAAAAGCCACTTAGGAACAGATTTTCAGGGGAGGTGATAGACAAAGCAAAGCGAAGAATGAGGATGAGTGTTTCAAGTTTCAAAGGGCCAGGAGGCAGCACAGTGCATTCGGGAAACTACAGCAAGTTCATGACAACCGACAGCTGATCTGGCAGCATCACCTGGGGATGGAGGCTGAGCCCCGGGGTTAACACTGGGGGTGAGAGGGTTTGTATACTATGGCAAGGAGGTGAGGTACTACACTGTGTGGGCACAGGGAGCTAACGGAGGATTTCAAATATCAGAATCGTAACCATAATAGAGTATTTAATTGCATCCTAGCTTTCATCAAGGGTAAGATGCACTGTAGTTTATGTTCGACTAAGAAAGTGAAATGCTGTCAGTTAAACTAGGATATGTCATCAAGTGCAAGGTGAGTGCCACCTTAATAGATATTAAAATGGGGGGGGGGGGACAAATCTTAGAACAAGTAAATTGTGGTAGTAAAATAATTAAGAAAGATCCAACACTTGGATCAACTAAAGAAGTGATTATTGCTTACCATGTGCCCCAAAGTATATTAAGTACTAGAACAAGAGACGTGCTCATCTTGATGCCCCGCAGCTGTTAGACCCAAGGTACAGAGGGCAGTAGCCAATGACCAACAGGCCCCAAGTGCCATGTGCAGACTCTAAGAGCAACTGCCTTTGAAAGAGGAAACGATTGAGAGTGGGCTTTCTGAGGTAGAGAATTACTAGCTGGGAAAGTAGGACAATTGACACAGAATCAGAATTCATGCCCTACATGACAGAGTTGGTGAAACTTCCCTTCTCAGAGATCTTGAGGCTCCTCAGAAACGAATTTTTCATTTTGGACAGATCATTCAGGATAAATATGATCTGTTTGAGTTCCTGGTTCTCTCATTAGGACTGTTTCTTAGGCTTCACTGGCACAAGAAAAGGATTTTGATAATCCAGGTAAATCCTGACAAAAGCAAAGCACGGGATCTATGAAAATCTAACCACTCAGAGGAGAACAACAGATAAAGGGCCAGGCCGACCTGACCCTGCAGGATAGGTAAGGTTAGTCTGGCAACAGGGGTAGAGGGGAAGTGCCCATCTCCTGCTAGAAGAGCTAGAGAAGACCCTTTCCAGAGAGACCACCAGGAGAGGAGAGCAGTAGGTGCTGATGATGAAGAATATTTTAATCAGCAGAGAAGGTCAAAATGACAAAGTTCCACGATCAGAGTAAACATATGGGATAAATATAAAAAATAAAGAAAAAAGATTTCTTTTAAAGGACTTTTTTTTAAAGGAATTTAAACAAAAGTCCTTTTAAAGAGACAGTTGGCTGTTTAAACCAATAGTACAACTCACTGAGAGAATCGCCGCATTATTTATTGGGGTAGAAAGGACCTGGAATGTAGAAAGACCTATTCTGCAGAGGAAAAAATAGAATCACTAACAGGCCTCATGCCTTGCACAGCCAGTGGCTAGAATCCCTGCCTCATGAGACCCTGTGCTAGAAGGCCGCTAGAACCATCTCAACTATGTTAGTCTTTCTTGGAATCCAACAAGTGTTTGCCCAGTTAAGAGCACGGTAACAATCAGTCACGTTATGTTATAATGATTGTCGATATCTTTAAAAGCCTTGTCAAGTTCCTTTTTGAGTAACCTTCACCCACCTTTTGAGAAATTTATATGTGGTTCACCTCTTTGAAATACCTCATTGTTGTTCCACATTTACCATAGCCGAAAAACAAAAACAAAAACAAAAAAAACTTTTTATTAACAGAGTGTTCAGAAGGGGCGCCACTGTAAACAATGAGAGTTTTCGCTGCCGGACAATTTTGTTTCAGAAACAGCTGAAAGCAATCAGGTCAGACAGAGCCAAGGGCTGGAGGGATTTTTAAAATGACAAAAACCGAACCAAATCTAACCAAAACAAAAATCAAAACCAATGGCCAAGATTTCAAGGTTGCTACTAAAGGTATGACATTCTCCTAAGACATGCAAGTGACTTGATCACTTTATTTATATATTTATATTTGAAGAAGAAGGAACTATTTGATGCAGCAAATCCACGTTGGTTAAAAATTACCAGATATGGGGGCTCCTGGGTGGCTCAGTGGTTTAGGCCTCTGCCTTCGGCTCAGGTCATGATTTGAGGGTCCTGGGATGGAGCCCCACATCGTGCTCTCTGCTCAGCGGAAAGCCTGCTTCCCCCCTCTCTCTCTCTGCCTCCCTCTCTACCTACTTGAGATCTGTCTGTCAAATGGGTAAATAAGATCTTTAAAAAAAGAATTACTAGATGTGAAATACATCGAGTGTATGGGAAGGAAAATGATTTCACCTGATCTGACTAGGAAGTGGTTGACGCCTGAATTAAAGTGGTATAAAAAGACTAAAGACCTGGGAAATATATGGGGTAAAAATCCCTAGAAAACCAGCAATAATAACTGGCTGCTCTTTATTGATCCAGATCCTGCGGTAGGCAAAGAAGAGCTGGTTTTAGCCAGAGGATGATCTCCGTTTGTCTTCATGATCTGGCATTTCCTACAAGCCAGGCATGGTGCTCGGCACTAGAGCTGCAAATGATGGGGGCCCTCATTGTCCCTTTTCTCTTCTCAGGGGGACAACGGGCATGTCCATGGTGCAGTGTGACAGGCTTTACCACAGGGAGATAATAGACTGCCAAGGGTAGGTGGGAGCTGGGAAAAGCCACTTAGGAACAGATTTTCAGGGGAGGTGATAGACAAAGCAAAGCGAAGAATGAGGATGAGAGTTTCAAGTTTCAAAGGGCCAGGAGGCAGCACAGTGCATTCGGGAAACTACAGAAAGTTCATGACAACCGACAGCTGATCTGGCAGCATCACCTGGGGATGGAGGCTGAGCCCCGGGGTTAACACTGGGGGTGAGAGGGTTTGTATACTATGGCAAGGAGGTGAGGTACTACACTGTGTGGGCACAGGGAGCTAACGGAGGATTTCAAATATCAGAATCGTAACCATAATAGAGTATTTAATTGCATCCTAGCTTTCATCAAGGGTAAGATGCACTGTAGTTTATGTTCGACTAAGAAAGTGAAATGCTGTCAGTTAAACTAGGATATGTCATCAAGTGCAAGGTGAGTGCCACCTTAACAGATATTAAAATGGGGGGGGACAAATCTTAGAACAAGTAAATTGTGGTAGTAAAATAATTAAGAAAGATCCAACACTTGGATCAACTAAAGAAGTGATTATTGCTTACCATGTGCCCCAAAGTATATTAAGTACTAGAACAAGAGACGTGCTCATCTTGATGCCCCGCAGCTGTTAGACCCAAGGTACAGAGGGCAGTAGCCAATGACCAACAGGCCCCAAGTGCCATGTGCAGACTCTAAGAGCAACTGCCTTTGAAAGAGGAAACGATTGAGAGTGGGCTTTCTGAGGTAGAGAATTACTAGCTGGGAAAGTAGGACAATTGACACAGAATCAGAATTCATGCCCTACATGACAGAGTTGGTGAAACTTCCCTTCTCAGAGATCTTGAGGCTCCTCAGAAACGAATTTTTCATTTTGGACAGATCATTCAGGATAAATATGATCTGTTTGAGTTCCTGGTTCTCTCATTAGGACTGATTCTTAGGCTTCACTGGCACAAGAAAAGGATTTTGATAATCCAGGTAAATCCTGACAAAAGCAAAGCACGGGATCTATGAAAATCTAACCACTCAGAGGAGAACAACAGATAAAGGGCCAGGCCGACCTGACCCTGCAGGATAGGTAAGGTTAGTCTGGCAACAGGGGTAGAGGGGAAGTGCCCATCTCCTGCTAGAAGAGCTAGAGAAGACCCTTTCCAGAGAGACCACCAGGAGAGGAGAGCAGTAGGTGCTGATGATGAAGAATATTTTAATCAGCAGAGAAGGTCAAAATGACAAAGTTCCACGATCAGAGTAAACATATGGGATAAATATAAAAAATAAAGAAAAAAGATTTCTTTTAAAGGACTTTTTTTTAAAGGAATTTAAACAAAAGTCCTTTTAAAGAGACAGTTGGCTGTTTAAACCAATAGTACAACTCACTGAGAGAATCGCCGCATTATTTATTGGGGTAGAAAGGACCTGGAATGTAGAAAGACCTATTCTGCAGAGGAAAAAATAGAATCACTAACAGGCCTCATGCCTTGCACAGCCAGTGGCTAGAATCCCTGCCTCATGAGACCCTGTGCTAGAAGGCCGCTAGAACCATCTCAACTATGTTAGTCTTTCTTGGAATCCAACAAGTGTTTGCCCAGTTAAGAGCACGGTAACAATCAGTCACGTTATGTTATAATGATTGTCGATATCTTTAAAAGCCTTGTCAAGTTCCTTTTTGAGTAACCTTCACCCACCTTTAGAGAAATTTATATGTGGTTCACCTCTTTGAAATACCTCATTGTTGTTCCACATTTACCATAGCCGAAAAACAAAAACAAAAACAAAAAAAACTTTTTATTAACAGAGTGTTCAGAAGGGGCGCCACTGTAAACAATGAGAGTTTTCACTGCCGGGACAATTTTGTTTCAGAAACAGCTGAAAGCAATCAGGTCAGACAGAGCCAAGGGCTGGAGGGATTTTTAAAATGACAAAAACCGAACCAAATCTAACCAAAACAAAAATCAAAACCAATGGCCAAGATTTCAAGGTTGCTACTAAAGGTATGACATTCTCCTAAGACATGCGAGTGACTTGATCACTTTATTTATATATTTATATTTGAAGAAGAAGGAACTATTTGATGCAGCAAATCCACGTTGGTTAAAAATTACCAGATATGGGGGCTCCTTGGTGGCTCAGTGGTTTAGGCCTCAGCCTTCGGCTCAGGTCATGATTTCAGGGTCCTGGGATGGAGCCCCACATCGTGCTCTCTGCTCAGCGGAAAGCCTGCTTCCCCCCTCTCTCTCTCTGCCTCCCTCTCTACCTACTTGAGATCTGTCTGTCAAATGGGTAAATAAGATCTTTAAAAAAAGAATTACTAGATGTGAAATACATCGAGTGTATGGGAAGGAAAATGATTTCACCTGATCTGACTAGGAAGTGGTTGAAGCTTGAATTAAAGTGCTATAAAAAGAGTAAAGATCTGGGAAATATATGGGGTAAAAATCCCTAGAAAACCAGCAATAATAACTGGCTGCTCTTTATTGATCCAGATCCTGCGGTAGGCAAAGAAGAGCTGGTTTTAGCCAGAGGATGATCTCCGTTTGTCTTCATGATCTGGCATTTCCTACAAGCCAGGCATGGTGCTCGGCACTAGAGCTGCAAATGATGGGGGCCCTCATTGTCCCTTTTCTCTTCTCAGGGGGACAACGGGCATGTCCATGGTGCAGTGTGACAGGCTTTACCACAGGGAGATAATAGACTGCCAAGGGTAGGTGGGAGCTGGGAAAAGCCACTTAGGAACAGATTTTCAGGGGAGGTGATAGACAAAGCAAAGCGAAGAATGAGGATGAGTGTTTCAAGTTTCAAAGGGCCAGGAGGCAGCACAGTGCATTCGGGAAACTACAGCAAGTTCATGACAACCGACAGCTGATCTGGCAGCATCACCTGGGGATGGAGGCTGAGCCCCGGGGTTAACACTGGGGGTGAGAGGGTTTGTATACTATGGCAAGGAGGTGAGGTACTACACTGTGTGGGCACAGGGAGCTAACGGAGGATTTCAAATATCAGAATCGTAACCATAATAGAGTATTTAATTGCATCCTAGCTTTCATCAAGGGTAAGATGCACTGTAGTTTATGTTCGACTAAGAAAGTGAAATGCTGTCAGTTAAACTAGGATATGTCATCAAGTGCAAGGTGAGTGCCACCTTAACAGATATTAAAATGGGGGGGGGACAAATCTTAGAACAAGTAAATTGTGGTAGTAAAATAATTAAGAAAGATCCAACACTTGGATCAACTAAAGAAGTGATTATTGCTTACCATGTGCCCCAAAGTATATTAAGTACTAGAACAAGAGACGTGCTCATCTTGATGCCCCGCAGCTGTTAGACCCAAGGTACAGAGGGCAGTAGCCAATGACCAACAGGCCCCAAGTGCCATGTGCAGACTCTAAGAGCAACTGCCTTTGAAAGAGGAAACGATTGAGAGTGGGCTTTCTGAGGTAGAGAATTACTAGCTGGGAAAGTAGGACAATTGACACAGAATCAGAATTCATGCCCTACATGACAGAGTTGGTGAAACTTCCCTTCTCAGAGATCTTGAGGCTCCTCAGAAACGAATTTTTCATTTTGGACAGATCATTCAGGATAAATATGATCTGTTTGAGTTCCTGGTTCTCTCATTAGGACTGATTCTTAGGCTTCACTGGCACAAGAAAAGGATTTTGATAATCCAGGTAAATCCTGACAAAAGCAAAGCACGGGATCTATGAAAATCTAACCACTCAGAGGAGAACAACAGATAAAGGGCCAGGCCGACCTGACCCTGAAGGATAGGTAAGGTTAGTCTGGCAACAGGGGTAGAGGGGAAGTGCCCATCTCCTGCTAGAAGAGCTAGAGAAGACCCTTTCCAGAGAGACCACCAGGAGAGGAGAGCAGTAGGTGCTGATGATGAAGAATATTTTAATCAGCAGAGAAGGTCAAAATGACAAAGTTCCACGATCAGAGTAAACATATGGGATAAATATAAAAAATAAAGAAAAAAGATTTCTTTTAAAGGACTTTTTTTTAAAGGAATTTAAACAAAAGTCCTTTTAAAGAGACAGTTGGCTGTTTAAACCAATAGTACAACTCACTGAGAGAATCGCCGCATTATTTATTGGGGAAGAAAGGACCTGGAATGTAGAAAGACCTATTCTGCAGAGGAAAAAATAGAATCACTAACAGGCCTCATGCCTTGCACAGCCAGTGGCTAGAATCCCTGCCTCATGAGACCCTGTGCTAGAAGGCCGCTAGAACCATCTCAACTATGTTAGTCTTTCTTGGAATCCAACAAGTGTTTGCCCAGTTAAGAGCACGGTAACAATCAGTCACGTTATGTTATAATGATTGTCGATATCTTTAAAAGCCTTGTCAAGTTCCTTTTTGAGTAACCTTCACCCACCTTTTGAGAAATTTATATGTGGTTCACCTCTTTGAAATACCTCATTGTTGTTCCACATTTACCATAGCCGAAAAACAAAAACAAAAACAAAAAAAACTTTTTATTAACAGAGTGTTCAGAAGGGGCGCCACTGTAAACAATGAGAGTTTTCGCTGCCGGGACAATTTTGTTTCAGAAACAGCTGAAAGCAATCAGGTCAGACAGAGCCAAGGGCTGGAGGGATTTTTAAAATGACAAAAACCGAACCAAATCTAACCAAAACAAAAATCAAAACCAATGGCCAAGATTTCAAGGTTGCTACTAAAGGTATGACATTCTCCTAAGACATGCGAGTGACTTGATCACTTTATTTATATATTTATATTTGAAGAAGAAGGAACTATTTGATGCAGCAAATCCACGTTGGTTAAAAATTACCAGATATGGGGGCTCCTGGGTGGCTCAGTGGTTTAGGCCTCAGCCTTCGGCTCAGGTCATGATTTCAGGATCCTGGGATGGAGCCCCACATCGTGCTCTCTGCTCAGCGGAAAGCCTGCTTCCCCCCTCTCTCTCTCTGCCTCCCTCTCTACCTACTTGAGATCTGTCTGTCAGATGGGTAAATAAGATCTTTAAAAAAAGAATTACTAGATGTGAAATACATCGAGTGTATGGGAAGAAAAATGATTTCACCTGATCTGACTAGGAAGTGGTTGAAGCTTGAATTAAAGTGGTACAAAAAGAGTAAAGACCTGGGAAATATATGGGGTAAAAATTCCTAGAAAACCAGCAATAATAACTGGCTGCTCTTTATTGATCCAGATCCTGCGGTAGGCAAAGAAGAGCTGGTTTTAGCCAGAGGATGATCTCCGTTTGTCTTCATGATCTGGCATTTCCTACAAGCCAGGCATGGTGCTCGGCACTAGAGCTGCAAATGATGGGGGCCCTCATTGTCCCTTTTCTCTTCTCAGGGGGACAACGGGCATGTCCATGGTGCAGTGTGACAGGCTTTACCACAGGGAGATAATAGACTGCCAAGGGTAGGTGGGAGCTGGGAAAAGCCACTTAGGAACAGATTTTCAGGGGAGGTGATAGACAAAGCAAAGCGAAGAATGAGGATGAGTGTTTCAAGTTTCAAAGGGCCAGGAGGCAGCACAGTGCATTCGGGAAACTACAGCAAGTTCATGACAACCGACAGCTGATCTGGCAGCATCACCTGGGGATGGAGGCTGAGCCCCGGGGTTAACACTGGGGGTGAGAGGGTTTGTATACTATGGCAAGGAGGTGAGGTACTACACTGTGTGGGCACAGGGAGCTAACGGAGGATTTCAAATATCAGAATCGTAACCATAATAGAGTATTTAATTGCATCCTAGCTTTCATCAAGGGTAAGATGCACTGTAGTTTATGTTCGACTAAGAAAGTGAAATGCTGTCAGTTAAACTAGGATATGTCATCAAGTGCAAGGTGAGTGCCACCTTAATAGATATTAAAATGGGGGGGGGGGACAAATCTTAGAACAAGTAAATTGTGGTAGTAAAATAATTAAGAAAGATCCAACACTTGGATCAACTAAAGAAGTGATTATTGCTTACCATGTGCCCCAAAGTATATTAAGTACTAGAACAAGAGACGTGCTCATCTTGATGCCCCGCAGCTGTTAGACCCAAGGTACAGAGGGCAGTAGCCAATGACCAACAGGCCCCAAGTGCCATGTGCAGACTCTAAGAGCAACTGCCTTTGAAAGAGGAAACGATTGAGAGTGGGCTTTCTGAGGTAGAGAATTACTAGCTGGGAAAGTAGGACAATTGACACAGAATCAGAATTCATGCCCTACATGACAGAGTTGGTGAAACTTCCCTTCTCAGAGATCTTGAGGCTCCTCAGAAACGAATTTTTCATTTTGGACAGATCATTCAGGATAAATATGATCTGTTTGAGTTCCTGGTTCTCTCATTAGGACTGTTTCTTAGGCTTCACTGGCACAAGAAAAGGATTTTGATAATCCAGGTAAATCCTGACAAAAGCAAAGCACGGGATCTATGAAAATCTAACCACTCAGAGGAGAACAACAGATAAAGGGCCAGGCCGACCTGACCCTGCAGGATAGGTAAGGTTAGTCTGGCAACAGGGGTAGAGGGGAAGTGCCCATCTCCTGCTAGAAGAGCTAGAGAAGACCCTTTCCAGAGAGACCACCAGGAGAGGAGAGCAGTAGGTGCTGATGATGAAGAATATTTTAATCAGCAGAGAAGGTCAAAATGACAAAGTTCCACGATCAGAGTAAACATATGGGATAAATATAAAAAATAAAGAAAAAAGATTTCTTTTAAAGGACTTTTTTTTAAAGGAATTTAAACAAAAGTCCTTTTAAAGAGACAGTTGGCTGTTTAAACCAATAGTACAACTCACTGAGAGAATCGCCGCATTATTTATTGGGGTAGAAAGGACCTGGAATGTAGAAAGACCTATTCTGCAGAGGAAAAAATAGAATCACTAACAGGCCTCATGCCTTGCACAGCCAGTGGCTAGAATCCCTGCCTCATGAGACCCTGTGCTAGAAGGCCGCTAGAACCATCTCAACTATGTTAGTCTTTCTTGGAATCCAACAAGTGTTTGCCCAGTTAAGAGCACGGTAACAATCAGTCACGTTATGTTATAATGATTGTCGATATCTTTAAAAGCCTTGTCAAGTTCCTTTTTGAGTAACCTTCACCCACCTTTTGAGAAATTTATATGTGGTTCACCTCTTTGAAATACCTCATTGTTGTTCCACATTTACCATAGCCGAAAAACAAAAACAAAAACAAAAAAAACTTTTTATTAACAGAGTGTTCAGAAGGGGCGCCACTGTAAACAATGAGAGTTTTCGCTGCCGGACAATTTTGTTTCAGAAACAGCTGAAAGCAATCAGGTCAGACAGAGCCAAGGGCTGGAGGGATTTTTAAAATGACAAAAACCGAACCAAATCTAACCAAAACAAAAATCAAAACCAATGGCCAAGATTTCAAGGTTGCTACTAAAGGTTTGACATTCTCCTAAGACATGCAAGTGACTTGATCACTTTATTTATATATTTATATTTGAAGAAGAAGGAACTATTTGATGCAGCAAATCCACGTTGGTTAAAAATTACCAGATATGGGGGCTCCTGGGTGGCTCAGTGGTTTAGGCCTCTGCCTTCGGCTCAGGTCATGATTTGAGGGTCCTGGGATGGAGCCCCACATCGTGCTCTCTGCTCAGCGGAAAGCCTGCTTCCCCCCTCTCTCTCTCTGCCTCCCTCTCTACCTACTTGAGATCTGTCTGTCAAATGGGTAAATAAGATCTTTAAAAAAAGAATTACTAGATGTGAAATACATCGAGTGTATGGGAAGGAAAATGATTTCACCTGATCTGACTAGGAAGTGGTTGACGCCTGAATTAAAGTGGTATAAAAAGAGTAAAGACCTGGGAAATATATGGGGTAAAAATCCCTAGAAAACCAGCAATAATAACTGGCTGCTCTTTATTGATCCAGATCCTGCGGTAGGCAAAGAAGAGCTGGTTTTAGCCAGAGGATGATCTCCGTTTGTCTTCATGATCTGGCATTTCCTACAAGCCAGGCATGGTGCTCGGCACTAGAGCTGCAAATGATGGGGGCCCTCATTGTCCCTTTTCTCTTCTCAGGGGGACAACGGGCATGTCCATGGTGCAGTGTGACAGGCTTTACCACAGGGAGATAATAGACTGCCAAGGGTAGGTGGGAGCTGGGAAAAGCCACTTAGGAACAGATTTTCAGGGGAGGTGATAGACAAAGCAAAGCGAAGAATGAGGATGAGAGTTTCAAGTTTCAAAGGGCCAGGAGGCAGCACAGTGCATTCGGGAAACTACAGCAAGTTCATGACAACCGACAGCTGATCTGGCAGCATCACCTGGCGATGGAGGCTGAGCCCCGGGGTTAACACTGGGGGTGAGAGGGTTTGTATACTATGGCAAGGAGGTGAGGTACTACACTGTGTGGGCACAGGGAGCTAACGGAGGATTTCAAATATCAGAATCGTAACCATAATAGAGTATTTAATTGCATCCTAGCTTTCATCAAGGGTAAGATGCACTGTAGTTTATGTTCGACTAAGAAAGTGAAATGCTGTCAGTTAAACTAGGATATGTCATCAAGTGCAAGGTGAGTGCCACCTTAACAGATATTAAAATGGGGGGGGACAAATCTTAGAACAAGTAAATTGTGGTAGTAAAATAATTAAGAAAGATCCAACACTTGGATCAACTAAAGAAGTGATTATTGCTTACCATGTGCCCCAAAGTATATTAAGTACTAGAACAAGAGACGTGCTCATCTTGATGCCCCGCAGCTGTTAGACCCAAGGTACAGAGGGCAGTAGCCAATGACCAACAGGCCCCAAGTGCCATGTGCAGACTCTAAGAGCAACTGCCTTTGAAAGAGGAAACGATTGAGAGTGGGCTTTCTGAGGTAGAGAATTACTAGCTGGGAAAGTAGGACAATTGACACAGAATCAGAATTCATGCCCTACATGACAGAGTTGGTGAAACTTCCCTTCTCAGAGATCTTGAGGCTCCTCAGAAACGAATTTTTCATTTTGGACAGATCATTCAGGATAAATATGATCTGTTTGAGTTCCTGGTTCTCTCATTAGGACTGTTTCTTAGGCTTCACTGGCACAAGAAAAGGATTTTGATAATCCAGGTAAATCCTGACAAAAGCAAAGCACGGGATCTATGAAAATCTAACCACTCAGAGGAGAACAACAGATAAAGGGCCAGGCCGACCTGACCCTGCAGGATAGGTAAGGTTAGTCTGGCAACAGGGGTAGAGGGGAAGTGCCCATCTCCTGCTAGAAGAGCTAGAGAAGACCCTTTCCAGAGAGACCACCAGGAGAGGAGAGCAGTAGGTGCTGATGATGAAGAATATTTTAATCAGCAGAGAAGGTCAAAATGACAAAGTTCCACGATCAGAGTAAACATATGGGATAAATATAAAAAATAAAGAAAAAAGATTTCTTTTAAAGGACTTTTTTTTAAAGGAATTTAAACAAAAGTCCTTTTAAAGAGACAGTTGGCTGTTTAAACCAATAGTACAACTCACTGAGAGAATCGCCGCATTATTTATTGGGGTAGAAAGGACCTGGAATGTAGAAAGACCTATTCTGCAGAGGAAAAAATAGAATCACTAACAGGCCTCATGCCTTGCACAGCCAGTGGCTAGAATCCCTGCCTCATGAGACCCTGTGCTAGAAGGCCGCTAGAACCATCTCAACTATGTTAGTCTTTCTTGGAATCCAACAAGTGTTTGCCCAGTTAAGAGCACGGTAACAATCAGTCACGTTATGTTATAATGATTGTCGATATCTTTAAAAGCCTTGTCAAGTTCCTTTTTGAGTAACCTTCACCCACCTTTAGAGAAATTTATATGTGGTTCACCTCTTTGAAATACCTCATTGTTGTTCCACATTTACCATAGCCGAAAAACAAAAACAAAAACAAAAAAAACTTTTTATTAACAGAGTGTTCAGAAGGGGCGCCACTGTAAACAATGAGAGTTTTCACTGCCGGGACAATTTTGTTTCAGAAACAGCTGAAAGCAATCAGGTCAGACAGAGCCAAGGGCTGGAGGGATTTTTAAAATGACAAAAACCGAACCAAATCTAACCAAAACAAAAATCAAAACCAATGGCCAAGATTTCAAGGTTGCTACTAAAGGTATGACATTCTCCTAAGACATGCGAGTGACTTGATCACTTTATTTATATATTTATATTTGAAGAAGAAGGAACTATTTGATGCAGCAAATCCACGTTGGTTAAAAATTACCAGATATGGGGGCTCCTTGGTGGCTCAGTGGTTTAGGCCTCAGCCTTCGGCTCAGGTCATGATTTCAGGGTCCTGGGATGGAGCCCCACATCGTGCTCTCTGCTCAGCGGAAAGCCTGCTTCCCCCCTCTCTCTCTCTGCCTCCCTCTCTACCTACTTGAGATCTGTCTGTCAAATGGGTAAATAAGATCTTTAAAAAAAGAATTACTAGATGTGAAATACATCGAGTGTATGGGAAGGAAAATGATTTCACCTGATCTGACTAGGAAGTGGTTGAAGCTTGAATTAAAGTGCTATAAAAAGAGTAAAGATCTGGGAAATATATGGGGTAAAAATCCCTAGAAAACCAGCAATAATAACTGGCTGCTCTTTATTGATCCAGATCCTGCGGTAGGCAAAGAAGAGCTGGTTTTAGCCAGAGGATGATCTCCGTTTGTCTTCATGATCTGGCATTTCCTACAAGCCAGGCATGGTGCTCGGCACTAGAGCTGCAAATGATGGGGGCCCTCATTGTCCCTTTTCTCTTCTCAGGGGGACAACGGGCATGTCCATGGTGCAGTGTGACAGGCTTTACCACAGGGAGATAATAGACTGCCAAGGGTAGGTGGGAGCTGGGAAAAGCCACTTAGGAACAGATTTTCAGGGGAGGTGATAGACAAAGCAAAGCGAAGAATGAGGATGAGTGTTTCAAGTTTCAAAGGGCCAGGAGGCAGCACAGTGCATTCGGGAAACTACAGCAAGTTCATGACAACCGACAGCTGATCTGGCAGCATCACCTGGCGATGGAGGCTGAGCCCCGGGGTTAACACTGGGGGTGAGAGGGTTTGTATACTATGGCAAGGAGGTGAGGTACTACACTGTGTGGGCACAGGGAGCTAACGGAGGATTTCAAATATCAGAATCGTAACCATAATAGAGTATTTAATTGCATCCTAGCTTTCATCAAGGGTAAGATGCACTGTAGTTTATGTTCGACTAAGAAAGTGAAATGCTGTCAGTTAAACTAGGATATGTCATCAAGTGCAAGGTGAGTGCCACCTTAACAGATATTAAAATGGGGGGGGACAAATCTTAGAACAAGTAAATTGTGGTAGTAAAATAATTAAGAAAGATCCAACACTTGGATCAACTAAAGAAGTGATTATTGCTTACCATGTGCCCCAAAGTATATTAAGTACTAGAACAAGAGACGTGCTCATCTTGATGCCCCGCAGCTGTTAGACCCAAGGTACAGAGGGCAGTAGCCAATGACCAACAGGCCCCAAGTGCCATGTGCAGACTCTAAGAGCAACTGCCTTTGAAAGAGGAAACGATTGAGAGTGGGCTTTCTGAGGTAGAGAATTACTAGCTGGGAAAGTAGGACAATTGACACAGAATCAGAATTCATGCCCTACATGACAGAGTTGGTGAAACTTCCCTTCTCAGAGATCTTGAGGCTCCTCAGAAACGAATTTTTCATTTTGGACAGATCATTCAGGATAAATATGATCTGTTTGAGTTCCTGGTTCTCTCATTAGGACTGATTCTTAGGCTTCACTGGCACAAGAAAAGGATTTTGATAATCCAGGTAAATCCTGACAAAAGCAAAGCACGGGATCTATGAAAATCTAACCACTCAGAGGAGAACAACAGATAAAGGGCCAGGCCGACCTGACCCTGAAGGATAGGTAAGGTTAGTCTGGCAACAGGGGTAGAGGGGAAGTGCCCATCTCCTGCTAGAAGAGCTAGAGAAGACCCTTTCCAGAGAGACCACCAGGAGAGGAGAGCAGTAGGTGCTGATGATGAAGAATATTTTAATCAGCAGAGAAGGTCAAAATGACAAAGTTCCACGATCAGAGTAAACATATGGGATAAATATAAAAAATAAAGAAAAAAGATTTCTTTTAAAGGACTTTTTTTTAAAGGAATTTAAACAAAAGTCCTTTTAAAGAGACAGTTGGCTGTTTAAACCAATAGTACAACTCACTGAGAGAATCGCCGCATTATTTATTGGGGTAGAAAGGACCTGGAATGTAGAAAGACCTATTCTGCAGAGGAAAAAATAGAATCACTAACAGGCCTCATGCCTTGCACAGCCAGTGGCTAGAATCCCTGCCTCATGAGACCCTGTGCTAGAAGGCCGCTAGAACCATCTCAACTATGTTAGTCTTTCTTGGAATCCAACAAGTGTTTGCCCAGTTAAGAGCACGGTAACAATCAGTCACGTTATGTTATAATGATTGTCGATATCTTTAAAAGCCTTGTCAAGTTCCTTTTTGAGTAACCTTCACCCACCTTTTGAGAAATTTATATGTGGTTCACCTCTTTGAAATACCTCATTGTTGTTCCACATTTACCATAGCCGAAAAACAAAAACAAAAACAAAAAAAACTTTTTATTAACAGAGTGTTCAGAAGGGGCGCCACTGTAAACAATGAGAGTTTTCGCTGCCGGACAATTTTGTTTCAGAAACAGCTGAAAGCAATCAGGTCAGACAGAGCCAAGGGCTGGAGGGATTTTTAAAATGACAAAAACCGAACCAAATCTAACCAAAACAAAAATCAAAACCAATGGCCAAGATTTCAAGGTTGCTACTAAAGGTATGACATTCTCCTAAGACATGCAAGTGACTTGATCACTTTATTTATATATTTATATTTGAAGAAGAAGGAACTATTTGATGCAGCAAATCCACGTTGGTTAAAAATTACCAGATATGGGGGCTCCTGGGTGGCTCAGTGGTTTAGGCCTCTGCCTTCGGCTCAGGTCATGATTTGAGGGTCCTGGGATGGAGCCCCACATCGTGCTCTCTGCTCAGCGGAAAGCCTGCTTCCCCCCTCTCTCTCTCTGCCTCCCTCTCTACCTACTTGAGATCTGTCTGTCAAATGGGTAAATAAGATCTTTAAAAAAAGAATTACTAGATGTGAAATACATCGAGTGTATGGGAAGGAAAATGATTTCACCTGATCTGACTAGGAAGTGGTTGAAGCTTGAATTAAAGTGCTATAAAAAGAGTAAAGATCTGGGAAATATATGGGGTAAAAATCCCTAGAAAACCAGCAATAATAACTGGCTGCTCTTTATTGATCCAGATCCTGCGGTAGGCAAAGAAGAGCTGGTTTTAGCCAGAGGATGATCTCCGTTTGTCTTCATGATCTGGCATTTCCTACAAGCCAGGCATGGTGCTCGGCACTAGAGCTGCAAATGATGGGGGCCCTCATTGTCCCTTTTCTCTTCTCAGGGGGACAACGGGCATGTCCATGGTGCAGTGTGACAGGCTTTACCACAGGGAGATAATAGACTGCCAAGGGTAGGTGGGAGCTGGGAAAAGCCACTTAGGAACAGATTTTCAGGGGAGGTGATAGACAAAGCAAAGCGAAGAATGAGGATGAGTGTTTCAAGTTTCAAAGGGCCAGGAGGCAGCACAGTGCATTCGGGAAACTACAGCAAGTTCATGACAACCGACAGCTGATCTGGCAGCATCACCTGGCGATGGAGGCTGAGCCCCGGGGTTAACACTGGGGGTGAGAGGGTTTGTATACTATGGCAAGGAGGTGAGGTACTACACTGTGTGGGCACAGGGAGCTAACGGAGGATTTCAAATATCAGAATCGTAACCATAATAGAGTATTTAATTGCATCCTAGCTTTCATCAAGGGTAAGATGCACTGTAGTTTATGTTCGACTAAGAAAGTGAAATGCTGTCAGTTAAACTAGGATATGTCATCAAGTGCAAGGTGAGTGCCACCTTAACAGATATTAAAATGGGGGGGGACAAATCTTAGAACAAGTAAATTGTGGTAGTAAAATAATTAAGAAAGATCCAACACTTGGATCAACTAAAGAAGTGATTATTGCTTACCATGTGCCCCAAAGTATATTAAGTACTAGAACAAGAGACGTGCTCATCTTGATGCCCCGCAGCTGTTAGACCCAAGGTACAGAGGGCAGTAGCCAATGACCAACAGGCCCCAAGTGCCATGTGCAGACTCTAAGAGCAACTGCCTTTGAAAGAGGAAACGATTGAGAGTGGGCTTTCTGAGGTAGAGAATTACTAGCTGGGAAAGTAGGACAATTGACACAGAATCAGAATTCATGCCCTACATGACAGAGTTGGTGAAACTTCCCTTCTCAGAGATCTTGAGGCTCCTCAGAAACGAATTTTTCATTTTGGACAGATCATTCAGGATAAATATGATCTGTTTGAGTTCCTGGTTCTCTCATTAGGACTGTTTCTTAGGCTTCACTGGCACAAGAAAAGGATTTTGATAATCCAGGTAAATCCTGACAAAAGCAAAGCACGGGATCTATGAAAATCTAACCACTCAGAGGAGAACAACAGATAAAGGGCCAGGCCGACCTGACCCTGCAGGATAGGTAAGGTTAGTCTGGCAACAGGGGTAGAGGGGAAGTGCCCATCTCCTGCTAGAAGAGCTAGAGAAGACCCTTTCCAGAGAGACCACCAGGAGAGGAGAGCAGTAGGTGCTGATGATGAAGAATATTTTAATCAGCAGAGAAGGTCAAAATGACAAAGTTCCACGATCAGAGTAAACATATGGGATAAATATAAAAAATAAAGAAAAAAGATTTCTTTTAAAGGACTTTTTTTTAAAGGAATTTAAACAAAAGTCCTTTTAAAGAGACAGTTGGCTGTTTAAACCAATAGTACAACTCACTGAGAGAATCGCCGCATTATTTATTGGGGTAGAAAGGACCTGGAATGTAGAAAGACCTATTCTGCAGAGGAAAAAATAGAATCACTAACAGGCCTCATGCCTTGCACAGCCAGTGGCTAGAATCCCTGCCTCATGAGACCCTGTGCTAGAAGGCCGCTAGAACCATCTCAACTATGTTAGTCTTTCTTGGAATCCAACAAGTGTTTGCCCAGTTAAGAGCACGGTAACAATCAGTCACGTTATGTTATAATGATTGTCGATATCTTTAAAAGCCTTGTCAAGTTCCTTTTTGAGTAACCTTCACCCACCTTTTGAGAAATTTATATGTGGTTCACCTCTTTGAAATACCTCATTGTTGTTCCACATTTACCATAGCCGAAAAACAAAAACAAAAACAAAAAAAACTTTTTATTAACAGAGTGTTCAGAAGGGGCGCCACTGTAAACAATGAGAGTTTTCGCTGCCGGACAATTTTGTTTCAGAAACAGCTGAAAGCAATCAGGTCAGACAGAGCCAAGGGCTGGAGGGATTTTTAAAATGACAAAAACCGAACCAAATCTAACCAAAACAAAAATCAAAACCAATGGCCAAGATTTCAAGGTTGCTACTAAAGGTATGACATTCTCCTAAGACATGCAAGTGACTTGATCACTTTATTTATATATTTATATTTGAAGAAGAAGGAACTATTTGATGCAGCAAATCCACGTTGGTTAAAAATTACCAGATATGGGGGCTCCTGGGTGGCTCAGTGGTTTAGGCCTCTGCCTTCGGCTCAGGTCATGATTTGAGGGTCCTGGGATGGAGCCCCACATCGTGCTCTCTGCTCAGCGGAAAGCCTGCTTCCCCCCTCTCTCTCTCTGCCTCCCTCTCTACCTACTTGAGATCTGTCTGTCAAATGGGTAAATAAGATCTTTAAAAAAAGAATTACTAGATGTGAAATACATCGAGTGTATGGGAAGGAAAATGATTTCACCTGATCTGACTAGGAAGTGGTTGACGCCTGAATTAAAGTGGTATAAAAAGAGTAAAGACCTGGGAAATATATGGGGTAAAAATCCCTAGAAAACCAGCAATAATAACTGGCTGCTCTTTATTGATCCAGATCCTGCGGTAGGCAAAGAAGAGCTGGTTTTAGCCAGAGGATGATCTCCGTTTGTCTTCATGATCTGGCATTTCCTACAAGCCAGGCATGGTGCTCGGCACTAGAGCTGCAAATGATGGGGGCCAATATTGTCCCTTTTCTCTTCTCAGGGGGACAACGGGCATGTCCATGGTGCAGTGTGACAGGCTTTACCACAGGGAGATAATAGACTGCCAAGGGTAGGTGGGAGCTGGGAAAAGCCACTTAGGAACAGATTTTCAGGGGAGGTGATAGACAAAGCAAAGCAAAGAATGAGGATGAGAGTTTCAAGTTTCAAAGGGCCAGGAGGCAGCACAGTGCATTCGGGAAACTACAGCAAGTTCATGACAACCGACAGCTGATCTGGCAGCATCACCTGGGGATGGAGGCTGAGCCCCGGGGTTAACACTGGGGGTGAGAGGGTTTGTATACTATGGCAAGGAGGTGAGGTACTACACTGTGTGGGCACAGGGAGCTAACGGAGGATTTCAAATATCAGAATCGTAACCATAATAGAGTATTTAATTGCATCCTAGCTTTCATCAAGGGTAAGATGCACTGTAGTTTATGTTCGACTAAGAAAGTGAAATGCTGTCAGTTAAACTAGGATATGTCATCAAGTGCAAGGTGAGTGCCACCTTAACAGATATTAAAATGGGGGGGGACAAATCTTAGAACAAGTAAATTGTGGTAGTAAAATAATTAAGAAAGATCCAACACTTGGATCAACTAAAGAAGTGATTATTGCTTACCATGTGCCCCAAAGTATATTAAGTACTAGAACAAGAGACGTGCTCATCTTGATGCCCCGCAGCTGTTAGACCCAAGGTACAGAGGGCAGTAGCCAATGACCAACAGGCCCCAAGTGCCATGTGCAGACTCTAAGAGCAACTGCCTTTGAAAGAGGAAACGATTGAGAGTGGGCTTTCTGAGGTAGAGAATTACTAGCTGGGAAAGTAGGACAATTGACACAGAATCAGAATTCATGCCCTACATGACAGAGTTGGTGAAACTTCCCTTCTCAGAGATCTTGAGGCTCCTCAGAAACGAATTTTTCATTTTGGACAGATCATTCAGGATAAATATGATCTGTTTGAGTTCCTGGTTCTCTCATTAGGACTGTTTCTTAGGCTTCACTGGCACAAGAAAAGGATTTTGATAATCCAGGTAAATCCTGACAAAAGCAAAGCACGGGATCTATGAAAATCTAACCACTCAGAGGAGAACAACAGATAAAGGGCCAGGCCGACCTGACCCTGCAGGATAGGTAAGGTTAGTCTGGCAACAGGGGTAGAGGGGAAGTGCCCATCTCCTGCTAGAAGAGCTAGAGAAGACCCTTTCCAGAGAGACCACCAGGAGAGGAGAGCAGTAGGTGCTGATGATGAAGAATATTTTAATCAGCAGAGAAGGTCAAAATGACAAAGTTCCACGATCAGAGTAAACATATGGGATAAATATAAAAAATAAAGAAAAAAGATTTCTTTTAAAGGACTTTTTTTTAAAGGAATTTAAACAAAAGTCCTTTTAAAGAGACAGTTGGCTGTTTAAACCAATAGTACAACTCACTGAGAGAATCGCCGCATTATTTATTGGGGTAGAAAGGACCTGGAATGTAGAAAGACCTATTCTGCAGAGGAAAAAATAGAATCACTAACAGGCCTCATGCCTTGCACAGCCAGTGGCTAGAATCCCTGCCTCATGAGACCCTGTGCTAGAAGGCCGCTAGAACCATCTCAACTATGTTAGTCTTTCTTGGAATCCAACAAGTGTTTGCCCAGTTAAGAGCACGGTAACAATCAGTCACGTTATGTTATAATGATTGTCGATATCTTTAAAAGCCTTGTCAAGTTCCTTTTTGAGTAACCTTCACCCACCTTTAGAGAAATTTATATGTGGTTCACCTCTTTGAAATACCTCATTGTTGTTCCACATTTACCATAGCCGAAAAACAAAAACAAAAACAAAAAAAACTTTTTATTAACAGAGTGTTCAGAAGGGGCGCCACTGTAAACAATGAGAGTTTTCACTGCCGGGACAATTTTGTTTCAGAAACAGCTGAAAGCAATCAGGTCAGACAGAGCCAAGGGCTGGAGGGATTTTTAAAATGACAAAAACCGAACCAAATCTAACCAAAACAAAAATCAAAACCAATGGCCAAGATTTCAAGGTTGCTACTAAAGGTATGACATTCTCCTAAGACATGCGAGTGACTTGATCACTTTATTTATATATTTATATTTGAAGAAGAAGGAACTATTTGATGCAGCAAATCCACGTTGGTTAAAAATTACCAGATATGGGGGCTCCTTGGTGGCTCAGTGGTTTAGGCCTCAGCCTTCGGCTCAGGTCATGATTTCAGGGTCCTGGGATGGAGCCCCACATCGTGCTCTCTGCTCAGCGGAAAGCCTGCTTCCCCCCTCTCTCTCTCTGCCTCCCTCTCTACCTACTTGAGATCTGTCTGTCAAATGGGTAAATAAGATCTTTAAAAAAAGAATTACTAGATGTGAAATACATCGAGTGTATGGGAAGGAAAATGATTTCACCTGATCTGACTAGGAAGTGGTTGAAGCTTGAATTAAAGTGCTATAAAAAGAGTAAAGATCTGGGAAATATATGGGGTAAAAATCCCTAGAAAACCAGCAATAATAACTGGCTGCTCTTTATTGATCCAGATCCTGCGGTAGGCAAAGAAGAGCTGGTTTTAGCCAGAGGATGATCTCCGTTTGTCTTCATGATCTGGCATTTCCTACAAGCCAGGCATGGTGCTCGGCACTAGAGCTGCAAATGATGGGGGCCCTCATTGTCCCTTTTCTCTTCTCAGGGGGACAACGGGCATGTCCATGGTGCAGAGTGACAGGCTTTACCACAGGGAGATAATAGACTGCCAAGGGTAGGTGGGAGCTGGGAAAAGCCACTTAGGAACAGATTTTCAGGGGAGGTGATAGACAAAGCAAAGCGAAGAATGAGGATGAGTGTTTCAAGTTTCAAAGGGCCAGGAGGCAGCACAGTGCATTCGGGAAACTACAGCAAGTTCATGACAACCGACAGCTGATCTGGCAGCATCACCTGGCGATGGAGGCTGAGCCCCGGGGTTAACACTGGGGGTGAGAGGGTTTGTATACTATGGCAAGGAGGTGAGGTACTACACTGTGTGGGCACAGGGAGCTAACGGAGGATTTCAAATATCAGAATCGTAACCATAATAGAGTATTTAATTGCATCCTAGCTTTCATCAAGGGTAAGATGCACTGTAGTTTATGTTCGACTAAGAAAGTGAAATGCTGTCAGTTAAACTAGGATATGTCATCAAGTGCAAGGTGAGTGCCACCTTAACAGATATTAAAATGGGGGGGGACAAATCTTAGAACAAGTAAATTGTGGTAGTAAAATAATTAAGAAAGATCCAACACTTGGATCAACTAAAGAAGTGATTATTGCTTACCATGTGCCCCAAAGTATATTAAGTACTAGAACAAGAGACGTGCTCATCTTGATGCCCCGCAGCTGTTAGACCCAAGGTACAGAGGGCAGTAGCCAATGACCAACAGGCCCCAAGTGCCATGTGCAGACTCTAAGAGCAACTGCCTTTGAAAGAGGAAACGATTGAGAGTGGGCTTTCTGAGGTAGAGAATTACTAGCTGGGAAAGTAGGACAATTGACACAGAATCAGAATTCATGCCCTACATGACAGAGTTGGTGAAACTTCCCTTCTCAGAGATCTTGAGGCTCCTCAGAAACGAATTTTTCATTTTGGACAGATCATTCAGGATAAATATGATCTGTTTGAGTTCCTGGTTCTCTCATTAGGACTGTTTCTTAGGCTTCACTGGCACAAGAAAAGGATTTTGATAATCCAGGTAAATCCTGACAAAAGCAAAGCACGGGATCTATGAAAATCTAACCACTCAGAGGAGAACAACAGATAAAGGGCCAGGCCGACCTGACCCTGCAGGATAGGTAAGGTTAGTCTGGCAACAGGGGTAGAGGGGAAGTGCCCATCTCCTGCTAGAAGAGCTAGAGAAGACCCTTTCCAGAGAGACCACCAGGAGAGGAGAGCAGTAGGTGCTGATGATGAAGAATATTTTAATCAGCAGAGAAGGTCAAAATGACAAAGTTCCACGATCAGAGTAAACATATGGGATAAATATAAAAAATAAAGAAAAAAGATTTCTTTTAAAGGACTTTTTTTTAAAGGAATTTAAACAAAAGTCCTTTTAAAGAGACAGTTGGCTGTTTAAACCAATAGTACAACTCACTGAGAGAATCGCCGCATTATTTATTGGGGTAGAAAGGACCTGGAATGTAGAAAGACCTATTCTGCAGAGGAAAAAATAGAATCACTAACAGGCCTCATGCCTTGCACAGCCAGTGGCTAGAATCCCTGCCTCATGAGACCCTGTGCTAGAAGGCCGCTAGAACCATCTCAACTATGTTAGTCTTTCTTGGAATCCAACAAGTGTTTGCCCAGTTAAGAGCACGGTAACAATCAGTCACGTTATGTTATAATGATTGTCGATATCTTTAAAAGCCTTGTCAAGTTCCTTTTTGAGTAACCTTCACCCACCTTTAGAGAAATTTATATGTGGTTCACCTCTTTGAAATACCTCATTGTTGTTCCACATTTACCATAGCCGAAAAACAAAAACAAAAACAAAAAAAAACTTTTTATTAACAGAGTGTTCAGAAGGGGCGCCACTGTAAACAATGAGAGTTTTCGCTGCCGGGACAATTTTGTTTCAGAAACAGCTGAAAGCAATCAGGTCAGACAGAGCCAAGAGCTGGAGGGATTTTTAAAATGACAAAAACCGAACCAAATCTAACCAAAACAAAAATCAAAACCAATGGCCAAGATTTCAAGGTTGCTACTAAAGGTATGACATTCTCCTAAGACATGCGAGTGACTTGATCACTTTATTTATATATTTATATTTGAAGAAAAAGGAACTATTTGATGCAGCAAATCCACGTTGGTTAAAAATTACCAGATATGGGGGCTCCTTGGTGGCTCAGTGGTTTAGGCCTCAGCCTTCGGCTCAGGTCATGATTTCAGGGTCCTGGGATGGAGCCCCACATCGTGCTCTCTGCTCAGCGGAAAGCCTGCTTCCCCCCTCTCTCTCTCTGCCTCCCTCTCTACCTACTTGAGATCTGTCTGTCAAATGGGTAAATAAGATCTTTAAAAAAAGAATTACTAGATGTGAAATACATCGAGTGTATGGGAAGGAAAATGATTTCACCTGATCTGACTAGGAAGTGGTTGAAGCTTGAATTAAAGTGCTATGAAAAGAGTAAAGATCTGGGAAATATATGGGGTAAAAATCCCTAGAAAACCAGCAATAATAACTGGCTGCTCTTTATTGATCCAGATCCTGCGGTAGGCAAAGAAGAGCTGGTTTTAGCCAGAGGATGATCTCCGTTTGTCTTCATGATCTGGCATTTCCTACAAGCCAGGCATGGTGCTCGGCACTAGAGCTGCAAATGATGGGGGCCCTCATTGTCCCTTTTCTCTTCTCAGGGGGACAACGGGCATGTCCATGGTGCAGTGTGACAGGCTTTACCACAGGGAGATAATAGACTGCCAAGGGTAGGTGGGAGCTGGGAAAAGCCACTTAGGAACAGATTTTCAGGGGAGGTGATAGACAAAGCAAAGCGAAGAATGAGGATGAGTGTTTCAAGTTTCAAAGGGCCAGGAGGCAGCACAGTGCATTCGGGAAACTACAGCAAGTTCATGACAACCGACAGCTGATCTGGCAGCATCACCTGGCGATGGAGGCTGAGCCCCAGGGTTAACACTGGGGGTGAGAGGGTTTGTATACTATGGCAAGGAGGTGAGGTACTACACTGTGTGGGCACAGGGAGCTAACGGAGGATTTCAAATATCAGAATCGTAACCATAATAGAGTATTTAATTGCATCCTAGCTTTCATCAAGGGTAAGATGCACTGTAGTTTATGTTCGACTAAGAAAGTGAAATGCTGTCAGTTAAACTAGGATATGTCATCAAGTGCAAGGTGAGTGCCACCTTAATAGATATTAAAATGGGGGGGGGGACAAATCTTAGAACAAGTAAATTGTGGTAGTAAAATAATTAAGAAAGATCCAACACTTGGATCAACTAAAGAAGTGATTATTGCTTACCATGTGCCCCAAAGTATATTAAGTACTAGAACAAGAGACGTGCTCATCTTGATGCCCCGCAGCTGTTAGACCCAAGGTACAGAGGGCAGTAGCCAATGACCAACAGGCCCCAAGTGCCATGTGCAGACTCTAAGAGCAACTGCCTTTGAAAGAGGAAACGATTGAGAGTGGGCTTTCTGAGGTAGAGAATTACTAGCTGGGAAAGTAGGACAATTGACACAGAATCAGAATTCATGCCCTACATGACAGAGTTGGTGAAACTTCCCTTCTCAGAGATCTTGAGGCTCCTCAGAAACGAATTTTTCATTTTGGACAGATCATTCAGGATAAATATGATCTGTTTGAGTTCCTGGTTCTCTCATTAGGACTGTTTCTTAGGCTTCACTGGCACAAGAAAAGGATTTTGATAATCCAGGTAAATCCTGACAAAAGCAAAGCACGGGATCTATGAAAATCTAACCACTCAGAGGAGAACAACAGATAAAGGGCCAGGCCGACCTGACCCTGCAGGATAGGTAAGGTTAGTCTGGCAACAGGGGTAGAGGGGAAGTGCCCATCTCCTGCTAGAAGAGCTAGAGAAGACCCTTTCCAGAGAGACCACCAGGAGAGGAGAGCAGTAGGTGCTGATGATGAAGAATATTTTAATCAGCAGAGAATGTCAAAATGACAAAGTTCCACGATCAGAGTAAACATATGGGATAAAATATAAAAAATAAAGAAAAAAGATTTCTTTGAAAGGACTTTTTTATTAAAGGAATTTAATCAAAAGTCCTTTAAAGAGACAGTTGGCTGTTTAAACCAATAGTACAACTCACTGAGAGAATCGCCGCATTATTTATTGGGGTAGAAAGGACCTGGAATGTAGAAAGACCTATTCTGCAGAGGAAAAAATAGAATCACTAACAGGCCTCATGCCTTGCACAGCCAGTGGCTAGAATCCCTGCCTCATGAGACCCTGTGCTAGAAGGCCGCTAGAACCATCTCAACTATGTTAGTCTTTCTTGGAAGCCAACAAGTGTTTGCCCAGTTAAGAGCACGGTAACAATCAGTCACGTTATGTTATAATGATTGTCGATATCTTTAAAAGCCTTGTCAAGTTCCTTTTTGAGTAACCTTCAGCCACCTTTAGAGAAATTTATATGTGGTTCACCTCTTTGAAATACCTCATTGTTGTTCCACATTTACCATAGCCGAAAAACAAAAACAAAAACAAAAAAAACTTTTTATTAACAGAGTGTTCAGAAGGGGTGCCACTGTAAACAATGAGAGTTTTCGCTGCCGGGACAATTTTGTTTCAGAAACAGCTGAAAGCAATCAGGTCAGACAGAGCCAAGAGCTGGAGGGATTTTTAAAATGACAAAAACCGAACCAAATCTAACCAAAACAAAAATCAAAACCAATGGCCAAGATTTCAAGGTTGCTACTAAAGGTATGACATTCTCCTAAGACATGCGAGTGACTTGATCACTTTATTTATATATTTATATTTGAAGAAGAAGGAACTATTTGATGCAGCAAATCCACGTTGGTTAAAAATTACCAGATATGGGGGCTCCTTGGTGGCTCAGTGGTTTAGGCCTCTGCCTTCGGCTCAGGTCATGATTTCAGGGTCCTGTGTTGGAGCCCCACATCGTGCTCTCTGCTCAGCGGAAAGCCTGCTTCCCCCCTCTCTCTCTGCCTCCCTCTCTACCTACTTGAGATCTGTCTGTCAAATGGGTAAATAAGATCTTTAAAAAAAGAATTACTAGATGTGAAATACATCGAGGGTATGGGAAGGAACATGATTTCACCTGATCTGACTAGGAAGTGGTTGACGCCTGAATTAAAGTGCTACAAAAAGAGTAAAGACCTGGGAAATATATGGGGTAAAAATCCCTAGAAAACCAGCAATAATAACTGGCTGCTCTTTATTGATCCAGATCCTGCGGTAGGCAAAGAAGAGCTGGTTTTAGCCAGAGGATGATCTCCGTTTGTCTTCATGATCTGGCATTTCCTCCAAGCCAGGCATGGTGCTCGGCACTAGAGCTGCAAATGATGGGGGCCCTCATTGTCCCTTTTCTCTTCTCAGGGGGACAACGGGCATGTCCATGGTGCAGTGTGACAGGCTTTACCACAGGGAGATAATAGACTGCCAAGGGTAGGTGGGAGCTGGGAAAAGCCACTTAGGAACAGATTTTCAGGGGAGGTGATAGACAAAGCAAAGCGAAGAATGAGGATGAGTGTTTCAAGTTTCAAAGGGCCAGGAGGCAGCACAGTGCATTCGGGAAACTACAGCAAGTTCATGACAACCGACAGCTGATCTGGCAGCATCACCTGGCGATGGAGGCTGAGCCCCGGGGTTAACACTGGGGGTGAGAGGGTTTGTATACTATGGCAAGGAGGTGAGGTACTACACTGTGTGGGCACAGGGAGCTAACGGAGGATTTCAAATATCAGAATCGTAACCATAATAGAGTATTTAATTGCATCCTAGCTTTCATCAAGGGTAAGATGCACTGTAGTTTATGTTCGACTAAGAAAGTGAAATGCTGTCAGTTAAACTAGGATATGTCATCAAGTGCAAGGTGAGTGCCACCTTAACAGATATTAAAATGGGGGGGGACAAATCTTAGAACAAGTAAATTGTGGTAGTAAAATAATTAAGAAAGATCCAACACTTGGATCAACTAAAGAAGTGATTATTGCTTACCATGTGCCCCAAAGTATATTAAGTACTAGAACAAGAGACGTGCTCATCTTGATGCCCCGCAGCTGTTAGACCCAAGGTACAGAGGGCAGTAGCCAATGACCAACAGGCCCCAAGTGCCATGTGCAGACTCTAAGAGCAACTGCCTTTGAAAGAGGAAACGATTGAGAGTGGGCTTTCTGAGGTAGAGAATTACTAGCTGGGAAAGTAGGACAATTGACACAGAATCAGAATTCATGCCCTACATGACAGAGTTGGTGAAACTTCCCTTCTCAGAGATCTTGAGGCTCCTCAGAAACGAATTTTTCATTTTGGACAGATCATTCAGGATAAATATGATCTGTTTGAGTTCCTGGTTCTCTCATTAGGACTGTTTCTTAGGCTTCACTGGCACAAGAAAAGGATTTTGATAATCCAGGTAAATCCTGACAAAAGCAAAGCACGGGATCTATGAAAATCTAACCACTCAGAGGAGAACAACAGATAAAGGGCCAGGCCGACCTGACCCTGCAGGATAGGTAAGGTTAGTCTGGCAACAGGGGTAGAGGGGAAGTGCCCATCTCCTGCTAGAAGAGCTAGAGAAGACCCTTTCCAGAGAGACCACCAGGAGAGGAGAGCAGTAGGTGCTGATGATGAAGAATATTTTAATCAGCAGAGAAGGTCAAAATGACAAAGTTCCACGATCAGAGTAAACATATGGGATAAATATAAAAAATAAAGAAAAAAGATTTCTTTTAAAGGACTTTTTTTTAAAGGAATTTAAACAAAAGTCCTTTTAAAGAGACAGTTGGCTGTTTAAACCAATAGTACAACTCACTGAGAGAATCGCCGCATTATTTATTGGGGTAGAAAGGACCTGGAATGTAGAAAGACCTATTCTGCAGAGGAAAAAATAGAATCACTAACAGGCCTCATGCCTTGCACAGCCAGTGGCTAGAATCCCTGCCTCATGAGACCCTGTGCTAGAAGGCCGCTAGAACCATCTCAACTATGTTAGTCTTTCTTGGAATCCAACAAGTGTTTGCCCAGTTAAGAGCACGGTAACAATCAGTCACGTTATGTTATAATGATTGTCGATATCTTTAAAAGCCTTGTCAAGTTCCTTTTTGAGTAACCTTCACCCACCTTTTGAGAAATTTATATGTGGTTCACCTCTTTGAAATACCTCATTGTTGTTCCACATTTACCATAGCCGAAAAACAAAAACAAAAACAAAAAAAACTTTTTATTAACAGAGTGTTCAGAAGGGGCGCCACTGTAAACAATGAGAGTTTTCGCTGCCGGACAATTTTGTTTCAGAAACAGCTGAAAGCAATCAGGTCAGACAGAGCCAAGGGCTGGAGGGATTTTTAAAATGACAAAAACCGAACCAAATCTAACCAAAACAAAAATCAAAACCAATGGCCAAGATTTCAAGGTTGCTACTAAAGGTATGACATTCTCCTAAGACATGCAAGTGACTTGATCACTTTATTTATATATTTATATTTGAAGAAGAAGGAACTATTTGATGCAGCAAATCCACGTTGGTTAAAAATTACCAGATATGGGGGCTCCTGGGTGGCTCAGTGGTTTAGGCCTCTGCCTTCGGCTCAGGTCATGATTTGAGGGTCCTGGGATGGAGCCCCACATCGTGCTCTCTGCTCAGCGGAAAGCCTGCTTCCCCCCTCTCTCTCTCTGCCTCCCTCTCTACCTACTTGAGATCTGTCTGTCAAATGGGTAAATAAGATCTTTAAAAAAAGAATTACTAGATGTGAAATACATCGAGTGTATGGGAAGGAAAATGATTTCACCTGATCTGACTAGGAAGTGGTTGACGCCTGAATTAAAGTGGTATAAAAAGAGTAAAGACCTGGGAAATATATGGGGTAAAAATCCCTAGAAAACCAGCAATAATAACTGGCTGCTCTTTATTGATCCAGATCCTGCGGTAGGCAAAGAAGAGCTGGTTTTAGCCAGAGGATGATCTCCGTTTGTCTTCATGATCTGGCATTTCCTACAAGCCAGGCATGGTGCTCGGCACTAGAGCTGCAAATGATGGGGGCCAATATTGTCCCTTTTCTCTTCTCAGGGGGACAACGGGCATGTCCATGGTGCAGTGTGACAGGCTTTACCACAGGGAGATAATAGACTGCCAAGGGTAGGTGGGAGCTGGGAAAAGCCACTTAGGAACAGATTTTCAGGGGAGGTGATAGACAAAGCAAAGCAAAGAATGAGGATGAGAGTTTCAAGTTTCAAAGGGCCAGGAGGCAGCACAGTGCATTCGGGAAACTACAGCAAGTTCATGACAACCGACAGCTGATCTGGCAGCATCACCTGGGGATGGAGGCTGAGCCCCGGGGTTAACACTGGGGGTGAGAGGGTTTGTATACTATGGCAAGGAGGTGAGGTACTACACTGTGTGGGCACAGGGAGCTAACGGAGGATTTCAAATATCAGAATCGTAACCATAATAGAGTATTTAATTGCATCCTAGCTTTCATCAAGGGTAAGATGCACTGTAGTTTATGTTCGACTAAGAAAGTGAAATGCTGTCAGTTAAACTAGGATATGTCATCAAGTGCAAGGTGAGTGCCACCTTAACAGATATTAAAATGGGGGGGGACAAATCTTAGAACAAGTAAATTGTGGTAGTAAAATAATTAAGAAAGATCCAACACTTGGATCAACTAAAGAAGTGATTATTGCTTACCATGTGCCCCAAAGTATATTAAGTACTAGAACAAGAGACGTGCTCATCTTGATGCCCCGCAGCTGTTAGACCCAAGGTACAGAGGGCAGTAGCCAATGACCAACAGGCCCCAAGTGCCATGTGCAGACTCTAAGAGCAACTGCCTTTGAAAGAGGAAACGATTGAGAGTGGGCTTTCTGAGGTAGAGAATTACTAGCTGGGAAAGTAGGACAATTGACACAGAATCAGAATTCATGCCCTACATGACAGAGTTGGTGAAACTTCCCTTCTCAGAGATCTTGAGGCTCCTCAGAAACGAATTTTTCATTTTGGACAGATCATTCAGGATAAATATGATCTGTTTGAGTTCCTGGTTCTCTCATTAGGACTGTTTCTTAGGCTTCACTGGCACAAGAAAAGGATTTTGATAATCCAGGTAAATCCTGACAAAAGCAAAGCACGGGATCTATGAAAATCTAACCACTCAGAGGAGAACAACAGATAAAGGGCCAGGCCGACCTGACCCTGCAGGATAGGTAAGGTTAGTCTGGCAACAGGGGTAGAGGGGAAGTGCCCATCTCCTGCTAGAAGAGCTAGAGAAGACCCTTTCCAGAGAGACCACCAGGAGAGGAGAGCAGTAGGTGCTGATGATGAAGAATATTTTAATCAGCAGAGAAGGTCAAAATGACAAAGTTCCACGATCAGAGTAAACATATGGGATAAATATAAAAAATAAAGAAAAAAGATTTCTTTTAAAGGACTTTTTTTTAAAGGAATTTAAACAAAAGTCCTTTTAAAGAGACAGTTGGCTGTTTAAACCAATAGTACAACTCACTGAGAGAATCGCCGCATTATTTATTGGGGTAGAAAGGACCTGGAATGTAGAAAGACCTATTCTGCAGAGGAAAAAATAGAATCACTAACAGGCCTCATGCCTTGCACAGCCAGTGGCTAGAATCCCTGCCTCATGAGACCCTGTGCTAGAAGGCCGCTAGAACCATCTCAACTATGTTAGTCTTTCTTGGAATCCAACAAGTGTTTGCCCAGTTAAGAGCACGGTAACAATCAGTCACGTTATGTTATAATGATTGTCGATATCTTTAAAAGCCTTGTCAAGTTCCTTTTTGAGTAACCTTCACCCACCTTTAGAGAAATTTATATGTGGTTCACCTCTTTGAAATACCTCATTGTTGTTCCACATTTACCATAGCCGAAAAACAAAAACAAAAACAAAAAAAAACTTTTTATTAACAGAGTGTTCAGAAGGGGCGCCACTGTAAACAATGAGAGTTTTCGCTGCCGGGACAATTTTGTTTCAGAAACAGCTGAAAGCAATCAGGTCAGACAGAGCCAAGGGCTGGAGGGATTTTTAAAATGACAAAAACCGAACCAAATCTAACCAAAACAAAAATCAAAACCAATGGCCAAGATTTCAAGGTTGCTACTAAAGGTATGACATTCTCCTAAGACATGCGAGTGACTTGATCACTTTATTTATATATTTATATTTGAAGAAGAAGGAACTATTTGATGCAGCAAATCCACGTTGGTTAAAAATTACCAGATATGGGGGCTCCTTGGTGGCTCAGTGGTTTAGGCCTCAGCCTTCGGCTCAGGTCATGATTTCAGGGTCCTGGGATGGAGCCCCACATCGTGCTCTCTGCTCAGCGGAAAGCCTGCTTCCCCCCTCTCTCTCTCTGCCTCCCTCTCTACCTACTTGAGATCTGTCTGTCAAATGGGTAAATAAGATCTTTAAAAAAAGAATTACTAGATGTGAAATACATCGAGTGTATGGGAAGGAAAATGATTTCACCTGATCTGACTAGGAAGTGGTTGAAGCTTGAATTAAAGTGCTATGAAAAGAGTAAAGATCTGGGAAATATATGGGGTAAAAATCCCTAGAAAACCAGCAATAATAACTGGCTGCTCTTTATTGATCCAGATCCTGCGGTAGGCAAAGAAGAGCTGGTTTTAGCCAGAGGATGATCTCCGTTTGTCTTCATGATCTGGCATTTCCTACAAGCCAGGCATGGTGCTCGGCACTAGAGCTGCAAATGATGGGGGCCCTCATTGTCCCTTTTCTCTTCTCAGGGGGACAACGGGCATGTCCATGGTGCAGTGTGACAGGCTTTACCACAGGGAGATAATAGACTGCCAAGGGTAGGTGGGAGCTGGGAAAAGCCACTTAGGAACAGATTTTCAGGGGAGGTGATAGACAAAGCAAAGCGAAGAATGAGGATGAGTGTTTCAAGTTTCAAAGGGCCAGGAGGCAGCACAGTGCATTCGGGAAACTACAGCAAGTTCATGACAACCGACAGCTGATCTGGCAGCATCACCTGGGGATGGAGGCTGAGCCCCGGGGTTAACACTGGGGGTGAGAGGGTTTGTATACTATGGCAAGGAGGTGAGGTACTACACTGTGTGGGCACAGGGAGCTAACGGAGGATTTCAAATATCAGAATCGTAACCATAATAGAGTATTTAATTGCATCCTAGCTTTCATCAAGGGTAAGATGCACTGTAGTTTATGTTCGACTAAGAAAGTGAAATGCTGTCAGTTAAACTAGGATATGTCATCAAGTGCAAGGTGAGTGCCACCTTAATAGATATTAAAATGGGGGGGGGGACAAATCTTAGAACAAGTAAATTGTGGTAGTAAAATAATTAAGAAAGATCCAACACTTGGATCAACTAAAGAAGTGATTATTGCTTACCATGTGCCCCAAAGTATATTAAGTACTAGAACAAGAGACGTGCTCATCTTGATGCCCCGCAGCTGTTAGACCCAAGGTACAGAGGGCAGTAGCCAATGACCAACAGGCCCCAAGTGCCATGTGCAGACTCTAAGAGCAACTGCCTTTGAAAGAGGAAACGATTGAGAGTGGGCTTTCTGAGGTAGAGAATTACTAGCTGGGAAAGTAGGACAATTGACACAGAATCAGAATTCATGCCCTACATGACAGAGTTGGTGAAACTTCCCTTCTCAGAGATCTTGAGGCTCCTCAGAAACGAATTTTTCATTTTGGACAGATCATTCAGGATAAATATGATCTGTTTGAGTTCCTGGTTCTCTCATTAGGACTGTTTCTTAGGCTTCACTGGCACAAGAAAAGGATTTTGATAATCCAGGTAAATCCTGACAAAAGCAAAGCACGGGATCTATGAAAATCTAACCACTCAGAGGAGAACAA
>NW_028134788.1:0-92000 GCF_964662115.1 Mustela nivalis | reverse complement strand
ACTCCAACCTGAGCCAACTTCTGATGCATTGCTTTGGTTTCTAGGTATCTCTCCTCAGAGGCCTGGTTTCCAATATCAGAATATGGGGGTTTCCTAAGAAAACAATCAGAACAGATCTCATCTCCACATGGGAAACTTGCTCTTTGGAGCTGTGTCAATACCTCAGGTTAGGAGGATCCTTCAGGGCGCTGGCGCCATGGCCCAATCCCAAGGTCTCCAAGGACACAAACTTACATTATGATCCATTCTCAGGAGAGTCCATTTTAAATCAGCCCCCTCGGCTGCTCACCCAGAGGCAGCAGATCAAACCTTCCTTGTCACTAGGAGACAGTTAGAATGGGAGGCGGGCTGCCCAGGCATCCATCCTTAGAACCCTGCTCTGGAGAACTTCTTTATGGGACGTCTTGAATCCAACCAACCTGTCTTGACTGTCTCGCAGAATGTATCCTTGTGGTTTGAAGCATCACACAATAACACTGTGAGAAAACCTCCATTTCCTCATGATGCCCCACACCTTCATAAATGGGCCATCATGGACAGAAACTCCATCCTAAGCCAAAGTCTGATCCTCGCCCTGAATTCAGAAGCATGAGATCTCGATTCAGCACTTGAGATTGTGCCTGCTGGGCCCTCTCCCCGAAACCTAAGCCAAACTTGTGCTCTCAGACGTCCGTCCTCAGAATCCTGGCCACACCCCTCCAGTTTGGAAATTCTGGAGACACAATGCAGCACTCTGCCTGGCCTCCAGAAGAAAAATGTTGCCCTATAGGGCTAACCAGAAACGCCAAATGAGTAACAACCTGCATGCCACTCGACCATACCCCAATTATACAGTCTAGCCTGTGCACTAAAGCCCTGTCTGACACAGCCTGAGGGCAGACCTCCAGTCCAACACCAGGACAGGTGGCCGTACACTGAGCATATCATACCCACAATGGCTTTAGGCCATCATCTCTACCCAACCTCAGTTTTCACCTTCAGAACCTAGACCTTATCTCCACTCACTGCTCAGGAGAGAACGTGATGCAAGAATCAGAACTTCTCCTTCGCCATGGCAAGAAACCTCGTGGTTGGCATGTTGTCCAACGTTCATTGTAGGAGAAAGCAGCATGGACTATGAGGCCCCACCTATCCCTGAGGTCCACAATGTGCACAAACACACATTGTGACCCTCAGCGTGAGCCCTATCCTCATGTGAAGCCTCTTAGTGACTGGAACAACAGCCCACATATGGGGCTTGCCAAGCCCCTAGTCACCCAATCTCAACCAGATTTTGAGATGTCAAGTCACCCGACTCAGGGCTCTGCTCTGGAATCCCTCTTTGGTGGGACACCTGAGGTAAAAAAAAAAAAATACAGAAAGGACTTTTCCCATCCACAGAATGATCCCAACCCCTTGGGATCATACCAAATCATCAGAGAAAGAATTGTCCATGGCCCTTGAGGACACCCCGACATTGCACAGCCACCGTTGACACAAAATCCAGAGACAAAAGCCTGAGCAAGCGCCACATACTCGCCCTTTGTTCATAGCCCGGAAAATTCTCACGGTCTGTAGATCGAGCCTTCATACATACAGCCCCAAACCTAAGCTGAGTTTGTGTTTTCAGACTTCTGTCCCCACAGTCCTGGCCCACACACCATCCAAGCTGGGGCCCCTGGAGCCACACCTCAGGACTGTGGCTTCCCTCTCCAGGGGAATTCTGCCATTTCCATTGGCCACAACCTTATAGATTAGGAGAAACCTCCAAACTCCCCGAGGCCATCCGAATAGTGTTGGCTGCCCAGGACAAACAGGGATGATCTTTCACAAGTTAGGAAACTACCTCCACTCAGACCCAGAGACAGATATCCCCATAGAATAAGATTGAAATGGACAGGCACTTAGGCCCTAATCAGATCCATTGCTTTTGTTTCCAGGCATCTCTCCTCAGAGGCCTGGTTTCCAATACCAGCATAGGGGAATTACTGAGGCACTCATCAGAAAAATCTCGTCTCCACATAGGAAATGTACTCTTTGGAGCTCTATAAAAACCTCTGTTTAGGAGAATCTTTCAGGGCCCCGGATCAAGCGCCCCATTCCAAGGTCTCCATGGACTTAAACCCACATTATGATCTATCCTCGGGAGCGTCCATGTCAACTCAACCCCCTTGGTTTCTCCCCCAGGGCCTGCAGATCAAACCTGCCTTGTTGCTAGGAGACAACTAGAATGGGAGGTGGGCTGCATAGGCATCAATCCTTAGAACCCTATCTGGAGTCATTCCATATGGGACATCCTAGAGCCATCCAACAGGTCTCAAGTGTCCCACAGAAGGAATATTTGCAGTCTGGATCATCTCACAACTCCCATTGTGGGAAAATCTACATGGCCTCTTGAGACGCTCCACTTTATAAAGTGGCCATCATGGACAGAAACTCCAACCTGAGCAAACGTCTGATATTCGCCCTGACTTCAGGTGCATGAGATCATGATTCAGCTCTGCAGAGTGTGCCTTCTGTGCCCTCACCCCAAAACTAAGCCTAGCTTGTGTTCTCAGACTACAGTCCTCACACCCCTGGCCCAAAAGCCCTACAGTTTGGCAATACTGGGGCCACAATGCAGCACTCTGCCTGCCCTCCCAGAGAAAAACGTTGCCTAATGGAACTACCTAGAAACCCGAATGAGGATCAATTGAACGCCACTCGACTGCACCCCAAATATACAGTCTACCCTGTCTAATGCCTTGTCTGACACAGCATGAGCCCACACCTCCAGACCTACGCTCAACAGCTGGCCGCACACTGAGCTCATTGGACCCAATAGGTCCTTAGGTCTTCATCTCTTCCCAACCTCGGTTTTCGGGTTTCAGAACCTAGACCTAAACTCCAATCACTGTCCAGCGGTGAACGTGATGCAGAAGTCACAACTCTTCCTTCACCATGGCCAGAAACCTTGTGGTTGGCATATTCTCCAACGTTCAGTGTCAGAGAATCCAGCATGGCCCATGAGGCCCTTCCCATGCTTGAGGGCCTTGTTGGCACAAATAGGCATTGTGACCCTCAGCATGAGCCCTGTCCTCAAGGAAGGCCTCTCAGTGTCTGAATCAAGAGCCCGCCTATTGGACTTGCCATGCCCCTAGGCCCCAAAACTAAAACAGAGGTGAGGTTGTCCAGTTGTCCCTCCCGAGGACTCTGCTCTGGAATCCCTCTTTTATTGGGACACATGAGGTACAAAAAATAAAATAAAATAAAATAAAAAACAGAAAGGACTCCTCCCATCCCAAAGAACGTACCCAAACTCTTGGGATTGGGTCAAATCCTCAGAGAAGGAAAGCCGTCCACAACCCATGAGGCCACGCCAGCATTCCACCCACATTGTTGTCACAAATCCAGAGACAAAATCTGAGCAAGCAACTCAAACTCAAACTTTTTCATATCCTGAAGTGTTATCACGGTCTGTAGATTGGGCGTGCCATAACTATGTCCCCAATCCTAAGCAGAGTTTGTGTTTTCAGATTTTTGTCCCCACAGGCCTGGCCCACACACCATCAAGGTTGGGGCCCTAGAGCCAAACTCAGAACTTTGCCTGCCCTCTCCAGGGGATTTCTGCCCATTCCATTGGCCACAACCCTATAGAATAGGAGAAACTCCAAAGTCCTGAGGCCATCCCAATATTATAGGCTGCCCAGGACAAACAGGGGCGATCTGACACAAGCTGAGCAACTACATCCCCTCAGATCCTTAGACACGTATCCTCAGGAAAGAGATTGAACCGGACAGGCACCTAGGCCCTAATCATCTCGATTGCTTTTGTTTCCAGTCATCTCTCCTCAGAGGCCTGGTTTCCAATACCAGCATATGGGAGATTCCTTAGGCACTCATCAAAACAATTCTCTTCTCTACATAGGAAACATACTCTTTAGAGCTCCATCAAAACCTCCGGTTATGAACATCCCTCAAGGACCCGGATCAAGACCCCATTCCAAGGTCTCAATGGACACAAATGCACATTATGACCCATCCTCAACTCACCCATTTCAACACACCCGATTCAGTTGCTCCCCTAGATCAGGCAGATCGAACTTGCCTTGGCTCTATGAGACACCTGGAATGGGAGGCAGGCTGCCCAGGCATCCATCCTTAGAACCCTGCTCTGGATAACTTCCTTATGGGATGTCCTGGAGCCATCCAACAGGTCTCGACTGTCCCACAGAAGGAATCATTGCGGTTTGGAGCATCTCACAATTCCCATCGTGGGAAAACCTCCATGTCCTCGTGACACGCTCCCCTTCATGAAGGGGCCGTCATGGACAGAAACTCCGACCTAAGCCAACGTCTGATCCTAGCTATGTCTTCAGGTATACGGGATCTCGAATCATCTCTGCAGAGGGTGCTTGCCGTCCCCTCACCCCGAAATCTAAGTCTGGCTTGTGTTCTCAGAATTTTTTCCTCACACTAATGGCCCACAAGCCTTCCAGTTTGGGAATTCTGGAGCCACTATTTGACACTGTGTCTTCCCTACAGAAGAAAAACGTTGACCTCTGGGGCTACCCAGTAACCACAAATGAGTACCATCCTGCACGAAACTCGCCTGCACCCGAATGATACAGTGTAGCCTGGGCACTAATTCTCTGTCTGCCACAGCCTGAGCCTGCACCTCCCAACCCACACTCAACAGCTAGCCGAACACTGAGCACATCAGACACACCATGGCCTTAGGTCTTCATCTCTTCCCAACCTCAGTTTTCAGGCTTCAGAACCTAGACCTTAAATCTAATCACAGTCCAGGAGTGAAAGTGTTGCAGAAATTAGAACTCCTTCTTCCCCACGGCCAGAAAACTTTTGGTTGCCATATTGTGCAACGTTCAGTGTAGGAGAAACCAGCATGGTACATTAGGCCACGCCCTGCCTTGAGGGGCTCATTGGGCACAAAAACACATTGTGAAACTCAGTGTGAGACCTATCCTCAAGGAAGGCCTCTCAGTGTCTGGACCAAGAGCCCAAATATGGGGCTTGCCATGTTCTTAGGTCCCAATGTTAACCAGAGGTCTGGTTGTCCAGTCGCCCCTCCGCAGGACTCTGCTCTGGAATCCCTCTGTTGGTGGTACACCTGAGGTAAAAAAAAAAAAAAAAAAAAAAAAAAACACAAAGGCCTCCTCCCTTCCGACACAATGACCCCAAACCCTTGGGATCGGGTCAATCCCCAGAAAGGGAGCCTCATCGATGGCCCATGAGGACACCCCGACATTCCATTGCAATCCGTGACACATTTCCAGAAAAAAAAAAAAAAAAAGCATGAGTAAGCACCTCACATTCGCCCTTTGTTCATATCCCGAAGAGTTCTCCTCACAGTCTATAGATCGGGCCGGCCATACCTACATCCACCAACCTAAGTGGAGTTTGTGTTTTCAGACTTTTGACCAAATAGCCCTGGACCACACACGCTCCACACTTGGGTCCCTGGAGCCACACCTCAGGACTGTGCTTCCCTTTCAAGGGAATTCTTCTCATTCCATTGGCCACAACCTTGCAAATGAGGAATAACCTCCAAAGTCACCGAGGCCATCCCAATACTGTAGGCCGCCCAGGACAAACAGGGGTGATCTCAAACCAGCTGAGCAACTACTTCCACTCAGACAACAGATGTCCCCAGAGATGGTATTGAACCGGACAGGACCCTAGGCCCTAATCAGATCCATTGCTTTGGTTTCCAGGCATCTCTCCTCAATGCCTCGTTTCCAATACCAGCATATGGTGGTTTCCTGAGGCACCAATAAGAACAAATCTCGTCTCCCCATGGAAAACTTGCTCATTGGAGCTTTGTCATAACCTCTGGTTATGAGAATCCTTCAGGGCCCTGGTGCCACTGCCCCATACCAAGGTCTCCATGGACTCAATCCAACATTAAGACCATCCTCAGGAAAGTCCATTTCAACTCAGCCCCCTCTGTTGCTACCCCAAGCCAGCAGATCAAACGTTTCTTGTTGCTAGGAGACAATTGGAATGTGAGGCTGGCTGCCCAGGCATCCATACTTAAAACGCTGTTCTGGAAAAATACCTTATAAGACGTCCTGGAGCCATCCAACAAATCTTAATTGTCCCACAGAAGGAATCCTTGCGGTTTGGAGCATCTCAAAACTCCAATAGTGGGAAAACCCCAATGGCCTCATAATGCCCCCCCTTCATGAAGGGGCCAACATGGACAGAAACTCAAACCTGAGCCAAAGTCTGAACCTCGACCTGACTTCAGACGCATGAGATCTCAATTCAGCTCTGCAGAGTGTGCCTGCCATGTCCTTGCCCCGAAACCTAAGCCTAGCTTGTGTTCTCAGCCCTGTCCTCACTCTCCTGGCCCATAAGCCCTCCAGTTTGGGAATTCCGAAGCCACAATGCAGCATGCTGCCTGCCCTCCATAAGAAAAACTTTGCCCTATGCTGCTAATAAGAAACCCTAAATGATTTTCTAATGCATGCCACTCGATTGTAAAGCAATTATACAGCCCACCCTGTATACTAATGCCCTGTCTGGCACAGCCTGAGACATGACATCCCAAACGACACCCAGACAGCTGGCCCCAACCTGGACACATAGGACCCGCTATGGCTGTAGGTCGTCATCTCTTCCCAACGTCGGTTTTCAGGCTTCAGAACCTAGACCTTATCTCCAATCACTGCCCAGGGGTGAACGTGATGCAGAAATTAGAATTCCTCCTTCCCCATGGCCAGAAACCTTGTGGTTGGCATGTTGTCCAACGTTCAATGTGGGAAAACCTGCATTGTCCGAAAGGCCACGCCAGTGCTTGATGGCCGCCTAGGGCACAGACATGCATTGTGACCTGCAGCGTGAGTCCCGTATTAAAGTAACGCCTCTCAGTGGCTGGACCAAGATCCTGCATATGGTGATTGTCATATCCATAGGCCCCCAGGCTTAACCAGAGGGCGAGTATTCCAGTTCTCAGTACCCACTGCTATGCTCTAGAATCCCTCTACTGGGGGGACACATGAAGCAGAAAACAGGACACTTCCCTTCCCACAGAAGGACCCCGTACTCTTGGGGGCTGGACAAACTACCAGAGAGGGAGACTTCTACGACCCATGAGGAACTCCTACATTAAACGGCCATTGTGGACAAAACATCCAGAGACAAAAGCCGGAGCGACTGCCTCCCTCTCACCCTTCTTTCATATCCAGAGGAACTCCCCTCATGGACTGTAGATCAGGCCTGCCGTAACCTCGGCCCCAAACCTGAGCTGAGTTAGGGTTTTTGGATGTCTGTCTTCACAGCCATGGCCCACACAGCCTCCAGGCTGGGGTCTCTGGAGCCACACCACAGTACTGTGCCTGCTCTCTCCTAAGAATCTGCCCATTCCATTGGCCACAACTCTACAAAATAGTAGAAACCTCAAGGTCCCCAAGGACATCCCACTACCGCAAGCCGCACTGGACAAATAGGGGCATTATGACACAAGCTGAGCAACTACTACCTCCATGCAGACACACAGACAGATATCCGCAGAGACAGAAGATTGAACCAGACAGGCCCCTAGGCCCTATTATGAACTCTTGCTTTGGTTTCCAGGTATCACTCCTCAGAGGCCTGGGTTCGAAGACCAGCATACGGGGCTTTCCTGAGGCACCAGACAGAAGACCTCTCATCTCCACATGGGAAGCTTCCTTGTTGGAGTTGTGTCAAGCCCTTCGGGTTGGAGAATCCTGCAGAGTCCCTTAACTACTGCCACATTCCAAGGTCTCCATGGCCACCAACCCACATTATGACTCATCCTCAGGAGAGTCCATTTAAACTCAGCCTTCTGGGTAGCTCACCCAAGAGCCCGCAGATTGAGCGTGCCTTGTCTCGACCAGGCAATGGGAAGGTGAGTTGGCGTTTCTCGGCATCCATGCTTACGGCCCTGCTCTCGAGTCTTTCTGTATGGGGCATCCTGGAACCATCCAATAGTACTCGACTGTCCTGAAGAAGGAAACTTTGAAGTTTGGAGCAGCTCACAACTCCCAGCGTAGGGAAACCTCCCTGGCCTCATGACGCGCCCACCCCCTTCAGGAAGGGGCCGTCATGGACACAAACTCCAGCTTGAGGCAACATCTGATACTCGCCCTGACCTCACCTGCAGGAGATCTCGATTCAGCCTCTGCAGAGTGGGCCTGCCATGCTCTTGGCCCCAAAACTCGTGCTAGCTTGTGTTTTCAGACTTCCTTCCTCACAATCCTGGCCACACCCCTCCAGTTTGGCTATTCTGGAGACACAATGCAGCACTCTGCCTGCCCTCCAGAAGAAAAATGTTGCCCTATAGGGCTAACCAGAAACGCCAAATGAGTAACAACTTGCATGCCACTCGACCATACCCCAATTATACAGTCTAGCCTGTGCACTAAAGCCCTGTCTGACACAGCCTGAGGGCAGACCTCCAGTCCAACACCCAGACAGCTGGCCGTACACAGAGCATATCACACCCACAATGGCTTTAGGCCATCATCTCTACCCAACCTCAGTTTTCACCTTCAAAACCTAGACCTTATCTCCACTCACTGCTCAGGAGTGAACGTGATGCAAGAATCAGAACTTCTCCTTCGCCTTGGCAAGAAACCTAGTGGTTGGCATGTTGTCCAATGTTCATTGTAGGAGAAAGCAGCATGGACTATGAGGCCCCACCTATCCTGAGGGCCACAATGTGCACAAACACACATTGAGACCCTCAGCGTGAGCCCATCCTCATGTAAGGCCTCTTAGTGACTGGAACAAAAGCCCACATATGGGGCTTGCCAGGCCCCTAGTCCCCCAATCTCAACCAGAGTTCGAGATATCTAGTCACCCCTACTCAGGGCTCTACTCTGGAATCCCTCTATGGTGGGACACCTGAGGTAAAAAAAAAAAAAATACAGAAAGGACTCTTCCCATCCACAGAATAATCCCAACCACTTGGGATCAGGCCACATCATCAGAGAAAGAATTGTCCATGGCCCTTGAGGACTCCCCGACATTCCGCGGTTACCGTTGACACAAAATCCAGAGACAAAAGCCTGAGCAAGCGCCACATACTCGCCCTTTGTTCATAGCCCGGAAAATTCTCACGGTCTGTAGATCGAGCCTTCATACATACATCCCCAAACCTAAGCTGAGTTTGTGTTTTCAGACTTCTGTCCCCACAGTCCTGGCTCACACACCATCCAAGTTGGGGCCCCTGGAGCCACACCTCAGGACTGTGGCTACCCTCTCCAGGGGAATTCTGCCATTTCCATTGGCCACAACCCTATAGATTAGGAGTATCCTCCAATCTCCCCGAGGCCATCCGAATAGTGTTGGCTGCCCAGGACAAACAGGGATGATCTCTCACAAGTTAGGAAACTACCTCCACTCAGACCCAGAGACAGATATCCCCATAGAATAAGATTGAACTGGACAGGCACTTAGGCCCTAATCAGATCCACTGCTTTTGATTCCAGTCATCTCTCCTCAGAGGCCTGGTTTCCAATACCAGCATATGGGAGATTCCTTAGGCACTCATCAAAACAATTCTCTTCTCTACATAGGAAACATACTCTTTAGAGCTCCATCAAAACCCCGGTTATGAACATCCCTCAAGGCCCCGGATCAAGCACCCATTCCAAGGTCTACATGGACACAAATGCACATTATGACCCATCCACAACTCACCCATTCAACACACCCGCCTCGTTTGCTCCCCTAGATCCAGCAGATCGAACTTGCCTTGGCTCTATGAGACACCTGGAATGGGAGGCAGGCTGCCCAGGCATCCATCCTTAAAACCCTGCTCTGGATAACTTCCTTATGGGATGTCCTGGAGCCATCCAACAGGTCTCCACTGTCCCACAGAAGGAATCATTGCGGTTTGGAGCATCTCACAATTCCCATCGTGGGAAAACCTCCATGTCCTCGTGACACCCTCCCCTTCATGAAGGGGCCGTCATGGACAGAAACTCCGAACTAAGCCAACTTCTGATCCTAGCTCTGTCTTCAAGTATACGGGATCTCGAATCATCTCTGCAGAGGGTGCCTGCCGTCCCCTCACCCCGAAATCTAAGTCTGGCTTGTGTTCTCAGAATTTTTTCCTCACACTCCTGGCCCACAAGCCTTCCAGTTTGGGAATTCTGGAGCCACTATGTGGCACTGTGTCTTCCCTCCTGAAGAAAAACGTTGCCCTTTGGGGCTACCCAGTAACCACAAATGAGTACCATCCTGCACGAAACTCGACTGCACCCCAATGATACAGTCTAGCCTGGGCATTAATTCCCTGTCTGCCACAGCCTGAGCCTGCACCTCCCAACCCACACTCAACAGCTGGCCGAACACTGAGCACATCAGTCACACCATGGCCTTAGGTCTTCATCTCTTCCCAACCTCAGTTTTCAGGCTTCAGAACCTAGACCTTAAATCCAATCACAGTCCAGGAGTGAAAGTGTTGCAGAAAATAGAACTCCTTCTTCCCCATGGCCAGAAAACTTTTGGTTGCCATATTGTGCAACGTTCATTGTAGGAGAAACAAGCATCTTACATTAGGCCACGCCCTGACTTGAGGGGCTCTTTGGGCACAAAAACACATTGTGAAACTCAGTGTGAGACCTATCCTCAAGGAAGGCCTCTCAGTGTCTGGACCAATAGCCCACATATGGGGCTTGCCATGTTCTTAGGTCCCAATGTTAACCAGAGTTCTGGTTGTCCCGTTGCCCCCACCCACGACTCTGCTCTGGAATCCCTCTTTTCGTGGTCCACCTGAGGTAAAAAAAAAAACAAAAACAAAAAAAAAATAAACAAAAAAAAAAAAAACAGAAAGTCTCCTCCCTTCCGACAGAATGACCCCAAACTATTAGAATCGGGTCAAATACCCAGAAAGGGAGCCTCATCGATGAACATGAGGACACCCCGACATTCCATGGCAATCGGTGACACATTTCCAGAAAAAAAAAAAAAAAAAAAGCATGAGCAAGCACCTCACATTCGCCCTTTGTTCATATGCCGAAGAGTTCTCCTCACGGTCTATAGATCGGGCCGGCCATACCTACATCCCCCAACCTAAGTGGAGTTTGTGTTTTCAGACTTTTGACCAAATAGCCCTGGACCACACACGTTCCACACTTGGTTCCCTGGAGCCACACCTCAGGACTGTGCTTCCCTTTCAAGGGAATTCATCCCATTCCATTGGCCACATCCTTGCAAATGAGGAAAAACCTCCAAAGCCACCGAGGCCATCCCAATACTGTAGGCCGCCCAGGACAAACAGGGGTGATCTCAAACCAGCTGAGCAACTACCTGCACTCAGACAACAGATGTCCCCAGAGAAGAATATTGAACCGGACAGGACCCTAGACCCTAATCAGATCCATTGCTTTGGTTTCCAGGCATCTCTCCTCAGAGGCCTCGTTTCCAATACCAGCATATGGTGATTTCCTGAGGCACCAATAAGAACAAATCTCGTCTCCCCATGGAAAACGTGCTCATTGGAGCTTTGTCATAACCTCTGGTTAGGAGAATCCTTCAGGGCCCTGGTGCCACTGCCCCATACCAAGGTCTCCATGGACTCAATCCAACATTAAGACCATCCTCAGGAAAGTCCATTTCAACTCAGCCCCCTCTGTTGCTACCCCAAGCCAGCAGATCAAACGTTTCTTGTTGCTAGGAGACAATTGGAATGTGAGGCTGGCTGCCCAGGCATCCATACTTAGAACGCTGTTCTGGAAAAATACCTTATAAGACATCCTGGAGCCATCCAACAAATCTTAATTGTCCCACAGAAGGAATCCTTGCGGTTTGGAGCATCTCACAACTCCAATAGTGGGAAAACCCCCATGGCCTCATAATGCCCCCCCTTCCTGAAGGGGCCAACATGGACAGAAACTCAAACCTGAGCCAAAGTCTGAACCTCGACCTGACTTCAGACGCATGAGATCTCAATTCAGCTCTAAAGAGTGTGCCTGCCATGTCCTTGCCCCGAAACCTAAGCCTAGCTTGTGTTCTCAGACTTCCGTCCTCACTCTCCTGGCCCATAAGCCCTCCAGTTTGGGAATTCCGAAGCCACAATGCAGCATGATGCCTGCCCTTCAGAAGAAAAATTTGCCCTATGCTGCTAATAAGAAACCCCAAATGATTTTCTAATGCATGCCACTCGATTGTAAAGCAATTATACAGCCCACCCTGTATACTAATGCCCTGTCTGGCAGAGCCTGAGACAAGACATCCCAAACGACACCCAGACAGCTGGCCCCAACCTGGACACATAGGACCCGCTATGGCTGTAGGTCGTCAGCTCTCCCCAACCTCGGTTTTCAGGCTTCAGAACCTAGACCTTATCTCCAATCACTGCCCAGGGGTGAACGTGATGCAGAAATTAGAATTCCTCCTTCCCCATGGCCAGAAACCTTGTGGTTGGCATGTTGTCCAACGTTCAATGTGGGAAAACCTGCATTGTCCGAAAGGCCACGCCAGTGCTTGAGGGCCGCCTAGGGCACAGACATGCATTGTGACCTGCAGTGTGAGTCCCGTATTAAAGTAACGCCTCTCAGTGGCTGGAGCAAGATCCTGCATATGGGGCTTGTCATATCCATAGGCCCCCAGGCTTAACCAGAGGGCGAGTATTCCATTTGTCAGTACCCACTGCTATGCTCTAGAATCCCTCTACTGGGGGGACACATGAAGCAGAAAACAGGACACTTCCCTTCCCACAGAAGGACACCAAACTCTTGGGGGCTGGACAAACTACCAGAGAGGGAGACTTCTACGACCCATGAGGCAACTCCTACATTAAACGGCCATTGTGGACAAAACATCCAGAGACAAAAGCCGGAGCGACTGCCTCCCTCTCACCCTTCTTTCATATCCAGATGAACTCCCCTCATGGACTGTAGATAAGGCCTGCCGTAACCTCGGCCCCAAACCTGAGCTGAGTTAGGGTTTTTGGATGTCTGTCTGCACAGCCATGGCCCACACAGCCTCCAGGCTGGGGTCTCTGGAGCCACACCACAGTACTGTGCCTGCTCTCTCCTAAGAAACTGCCCATTCCATTGGCCACAACTCACAAAATAGTAGAAGCCTCAAGGTCCCCAAGGACATCCCACTACCGCAAGCCGCACTGGACAAATAGGGGCATTATGACACAAGTTGAGCAACTACTACCTCCATGCAGACACAAAGACAGATATCCGCAGAGACAGAAGATTGAACCAGACAGGCCCCTAGGCCCTATTATGAACTCTTGCTTTGGTTTCCACGTATCACTCCTCAGAGGCCTGGGTTCGAAGACCAGCATACGGGGCTTTCCTGAGGCACCAGACAGAAGACCACTCATCTCCACATGGGAAGCTTCCTTGTTGGGGTTGTGTCAAGCCCTTCGGGTTGGAGAATCCTGCAGAGTCCTTTAGCTACTGCCACATTCCAAGGTCTCCATGGCCACCAACCCACATTATGACTCATCCTCAGGAGAGTCCATTTAAACTCAGCCTTCTTGGTAGCTCACCCAAGAGCCCGCAGTTTGAGCGTGCCTTGTCTCGACCAGGCAATGGGAAGGTGAGTTGGCATTTCTCGGCATCCATGCTTACGGCCCTGCTCTCGAGTCTTTCTGTATGGGGCATCCTGGAACCATCCAATAGTACTCGACTGTCCTGAAGAAGGAAACTTTGAAGTTTGGAGCAGCTCACAACTCCCAGCGTAGGGAAACCTCCCTGGCCTCATGACGCCCCCACCCCCTTCAGGAAGGGGCCGTCATGGACACAAACTCCAGCTTGAGGCAACATCTGATACTCGCCCTGACATCACCTGCAGGAGATCTCAATTCAGCCTCTGCAGAGTGGGCCTGCCATGCTCTTGGCCCCAAAACTCGTGCTAGCTTGTGTTTTCAGACTTCCTTCCTCACAATCCTGGCCACACCCCTCCAGTTTGGCAATTCTGGAGACACAATGCAGCACTCTGCCTGCCCTCCAGAAGAAAAATGTTGCCCTATAGCGCTAACCAGAAACGCCAAATGAGTAACAACCTGCATGCCACTCGACCATACCCCAATTATACAGTCTAGCCTGTGCACTAAAGCCCTGTCTGACACAGCCTGAGGGCAGACCTCCAGTCCAACACCCAGACAGCTGGCCGTACACAGAGCATATCACACCCACAATGGCTTTAGGCCATCATCTCTACCCAACCTCAGATTTCACCTTCAGAACCTAGACCTTATCTCCACTCACTGCTCAGGAGTGAACGTGATGCAAGAATCAGAACTTCTCCTTCGCCTTGGCAAGAAACCTAGTGGTTGGCATGTTGTCCAATGTTCATTGTAGGAGAAAGCAGCATGGACTATGAGGCCCCACCTATCCCTGAGGGCCACAATGTTCACAAAAACACACTGAGACCCTCAGCGTGAGCCCTATCCTCATGTAAAGCCTCTTAGTGACTGGAACAACAGCACACATATGGGGCTTGCCAGGCCCCTAGTCCCCCAATCTCAACCAGAGTTCGAGATGTCTAGTCACCCCTACTCAGGGCTCTACTCTGGAATCCCTCTTTGGTGGGACACCTGAGGTAAAAAAAAAAAAATTACAGAAAGGACTCTTCCCATCCACAGAATGATCCCAACCACTTGGGATCGGGCCAAATCATCAGAGAAAGAACTGTCCATGGCCCTGGAGGACACCCCGACATTCCGCGGCCACCGTTGACACAAAATCCAGAGACAAAAGCCTGAGCAAGCGCCACATACTCGCCCTTTGTTCATAGCCCGGAAAATTCTCACGGTCTGTAGATCGAGCCTTCATACATACATCCCCAAACCTAAGCTGAGTTTGTGTTTTCAGACTTCTGTCCCCACAGTCCTGGCCCACACACCATCCAAGTTGAGGCCCCTGGAGCCACACCTCAGGACTGTGGCTTCCCTCTCCAGGGGAATTCTGCCATTTCCATTGGCCACAACCCTATAGATTAGGAGTATCCTCCAATCTCCCCGAGGCCATCCGAATAGTGTTGGCTGCCCAGGACAAACAGGAATGATCTTCACAATTTAGGAAACTACCTCCACTCAGACCCAGAGACAGATATCCCCAGAGAATAAGATTGAACTGGACAGGCACTTAGGCCCTAATCAGATCCATTGCTTTTGATTCCAGTCATCTCTCCTCAGAGGCCTGGTTTCCAATACCAGCATATGGGAGATTCCTTAGGCACTCATCAAAACAATTCTCTTCTCTACATAGGAAACATACTCTTTAGAGCTCCATCAAAACCTCCGGTTATGAACATCCCTCAAGGCCCCGGATCAAGCACCCCATTCCAAGGTCTACATGGACACAAATGCACATTATGACCCATCCTCAACTCACCCATTTCAACACACCCGCCTCGTTTGCTCCCCTAGATCCAGCAGATCGAACTTGCCTTGGCTCTAAGAGACACCTGAAATGGGAGGCAGGCTGCCCAGGCATCCATCCTTAAAACCCTGCTCTGGATAACTTCCTTATGGGATGTCCTGGAGCCATCCAACAGGTCTCGACTGTCCCACAGAAGGAATCATTGCGGTTTGGAGCATCTCACAATTCCTATCGTGGGAAAACCTCCATGTCCTCGTGACACCCTCCCCTTCGTGAAGGGGCCGTCATGGACAGAAACTCCGACCTAAGCCAACTTCTGATCCTAGCTCTGTCTTCAGGTATACGGGATCTCGAATCATCTCTGCAGAGGGTGCCTGCCATCCCCTCACCCCGAAATCTAAGTCTGGCTTGTGTTCTCAGAATTTTTTCCTCACACTCCTGGCCCACAAGCCTTCCAGTTTGGGAATTCTGGAGCCACTATGTGGCACTGTGTCTTCCCTCCTGAAGAAAAACGTTGCCCTTTGGGGCTACCAATAACCACAAATGAGTACCATCCTGCATGAAACTCGACTGCACCCCAATGATACAGTCTAGCCTGGGCATTAATTCCCTGTCTGCCACAGCCTGAGCCTGCACCTCCCAACCCACACTCAACAGCTGGCAGAACACTGAGCACATCAGACACACCATGGCCTTAGGTCTTCATCTCTTCCCAACCTCAGTTTTCAGGCTTCAGAACCTAGACCTTAAATCCAATCACAGTCCAGGAGTGAAAGTGTTGCAGAAAATAGAACTCCTTCTTCCCCATGGCCAGAAAACTTTTGGTTGCCATATTGTGCAACGTTCAGTGTAGGAGAAACAAGCATGGTACATTAGGTCACGCCCTGACTTGAGGGGCTCCTTGGGCACAAAAACACATTGTGAAACTCAGTGTGAGACCTATCCTCAAGGAAGGCCTCTCAGTGTCTGGACCAAGAGCCCACATATGGGGCTTGCCATGTTCTTAGGTCCCAATGTTAACCAGAGTTCTGGTTGTCCCGTTGCCCCCACCCACGACTCTGCTCTGGAATCCCTCTTTTGGTGGTCCACCTGAGGTAAAAAAAAAAAAAAAAAAAAACAAAAAACAAAAAAAATAAACCAAAAAAAACCAGAAAGTCTCCTCCCTTCCGACAGAATGACCCCAAACTATTAGAATCGGGTCAAATACCCAGAAAGTGAGCCTCATCGATGAACATGAGGACACCCCGTCATTCCATGGCAATCGGTGACACATTTCCAGACAAAAAAAAAAAAAAAAAGCATGAGCAAGCACCTCATATTCGCCCTTTGTTCATATGCCGAAGAGTTCTCCTCACGGTCTATAGATCGTGCCGGCCATACCTACATCCCCCAACCTAAGTGGAGTTTGTGTTTTCAGACTTTTGCCCAAATAGCCCTGGACCACACACGCTCCACACTTGGGTCCCTGGAGCCACACCTCAGGACTGAGCTTCCCTTTCAAGGGAATTCTTCCCATTCCATTGGCCACAACCTTGCAAATGAGGAAAAACCTCCAAAGTCACCGAGGCCATCCCAATAGTGTAGGCCGCCCAGGACAAACAGGGGTGATCTCAAACCAGCTGAGCAACTACCTCCACTCAGACAACAGATGTCCCAGAGAAGAATATTGAACCGGACAGGACCCTAGGCCCTAATCAGATCCATTGCTTTGGTTTCCAGGCATCTCTCCTCAGAGGCCTCGTTTCCAATACCAGCATATGGTGGTTTCCTGAGGCACCAATAAGAACAAATCTCGTCTCCCCATGGAAAACGTGCTCATTGGAGCTTTGTCATAACCTCTGGTTAGGAGAATCCTTCAGGGCCCTGGTGCCACTGCCCCATACCAAGGTCTCCATGGACTCAATCCAACATTAAGACCATCCTCAGGAAAGTCCATTTCAAATCAGCCCCCTCTGTTGCTACCCCAAGCCAGCAGATCAAACGTTGCTTGTTGCTAGGAGACAATTGGAATGTGAGTCTGGCTGCCCAGGCATCCATACTTAGAACCCTGTTCTGGAAAAATACCTTATAAGACGTCCTGGAGTCATCCAACAAATCTTAATTGTCCCACAGAAGAAATCCTTGCGGTTTGGAGCATCTCACAACTCCAATAGTGGGAAAACCCCCATGGCCTCATAATGCCCCCCCTTCCTGAAGGGGCCAACATGGACAGAAACTCAAACCTGAGCCAAAGTCTGAACCTCGACCTGACTTCAGACGCATGAGATCTCAATTCAGCTCTGCAGAGTGTGCCTGCCATGTCCTTGCCCCGAAACCTAAGCCTAGTTTGTGTTCTCAGACTTCCGTCCTCACTCTCCTGGCCCATAAGCCCTCCAGTTTGGGAATTCCGAAGCCACAATGCAGCATGCTGCCTGCCCTTCAGAAGAAAAACTTTGCCCTATGCTGCTAATAAGAAACCCCAAATGATTTTCTAATGCATGCCACTTGATTGTAAAGCAATTATACAGCCCACCCTGTATACTAATGCCCTGTCTGGCACAGCCTGAGACAAGACATCCCAAACGACACCCAGACAGCTGGCCCCAACCTGGACATATAGGACCCGCTTTGGCTGTAGGTCGTCATCTCTTCCCAACCTCCGTTTTCAGGCTTCAGAACCTAGACCTTATCTCCAATCACTGCCCAGGGGTGAACGTGATGCAGAAATTAGAATTCCTCCTTCCCCATGGCCAGAAACCTTGTGGTTGGCATGTTGTCCAACGTTCAATGTGGGAAAACCTGCATTGTCCGAAAGGCCACGCCAGTGCTTGAGGGCCGCCTAGGGCACAGACATGCATTGTGACCTGCAGCGTGAGTCCCGTATTAAAGTAACGCCTCTCAGTGGCTGGACCAAGATCCTGCATATGGGGCTTGTCATAACCATAGGCCCCCAGGCTTAACCAGAGGGCGAGTATTCCAGTTGTCAGTACCCACTGCTATGCTCTAGAATCCCTCTACTGGGGGGACACATGAAGCAGAAAACAGGACACTTCCCTTCCCACAGAAGGACACCAAACTCTTGGGGGCTGGACAAACTACCAGAGAGGGAGACTTCTACGACCCATGAGGCAACTCCTACATTAAACGGCCATTGTGGACAAAACATCCAGAGACAAAAGCCGGAGCGACTGCCTCCCTCTCACCCTTCTTTCATATCCAGATGAACTCCCCTCATGGACTGTAGATAAAGCCTGCCGTAACCTCGGCCCCAAACCTGAGCTGAGTTAGGGTTTTTGGATGTCTGTCTGCACAGCCATGGCCCACACAGCCTCCAGGCTGGGGTCTCTGGAGCCACACCACAGTACTGTGCCTGCTCTCTCCTAAGAAACTGCCCATTCCATTGGCCACAACTCACAAAATAGTAGAAGCCTCAAGGTCCCCAAGGACATCCCACTACCGCAAGCCGCACTGGACAAATAGGGGCATTATGACACAAGTTGAGCAACTACTACCTCCATGCAGACACAAAGACAGATATCCGCAGAGACAGAAGATTGAACCAGACAGGCCCCTAGGCCCTATTATGAACTCTTGCTTTGGTTTCCAGGTATCACTCCTCAGAGGCCTGGGTTCGAAGACCAGCATACGGGGCTTTCCTGAGGCACCAGACAGAAGACCACTCATCTCCACATGGGAAGCTTCCTTGTTGGGGTTGTGTCAAGCCCTTCGGGTTGGAGAATCCTGCAGAGTCCCTTAGCTACTGCCACATTCCAAGGTCTCCATGGCCACCAACCCACATTATGACTCATCCTCAGGAGAGTCCATTTAAACTCAGCCTTCTTGGTAGCTCACCCAAGAGCCCGCAGATTGAGCGTGCCTTATCTCGACCAGGCAATGGGAAGGTGAGTTGGCGTTTCTCGGCATCCATGCTTACGGCCCTGCTCTCGAGTCCTTCCGTATGGGGCATCCTGGAACCATCCAATAGTTCTCGACTGTCCTGAAGAAGGAAACTTTGAAGTTTGGAGCAGCTCACAACTCCCAGCGTAGGGAAACCTCCCTGGCCTCATGACGCCCCCACCCCCTTCAGGAAGGGGCCGTCATGGACACAAACTCCAGCTTGAGGCAACATCTGATACTCGCCCTGACCTCACCTGCAGGAGATCTCGATTCAGCCTCTGCAGAGTGGGCCTGCCATGCTCTTGGCCCCAAAACTCGTGCTAGCTTGTGTTTTCAGACTTCCTTCCTCACAATCCTGGCCACACCCCTCCAGTTTGGCAATTCTGGAGACACAATGCAGCACTCTGCCTGCCCTCCAGAAGAAAAATGTTGCCCTATAGCGCTAACCAGAAACGCCAAATGAGTAACAACCTGCATGCCACTCGACCATACCCCAATTATACAGTCTAGCCTGTGCACTAAAGCCCTGTCTGACACAGCCTGAGGGCAGACCTCCAGTCCAACACCCAGACAGCTGGCCGTACACAGAGCATATCACACCCACAATGGCTTTAGGCCATCATCTCTACCCAACCTCAGTTTTCACCTTCAGAACCTAGACCTTATCTCCACTCACTGCTCAGGAGTGAACGTGATGCAAGAATCAGAACTTCTCCTTCGCCTTGGCAAGAAACCTAGTGGTTGGCATGTTGTCCAATGTTCATTGTAGGAGAAAGCAGCATGGACTATGAGGCCCCACCTATCCCTGAGGGCCACAATGTGCACAAACACACATTGTGACCCTCAGCGTGAGCCCTATCCTCATGTAAAGCCTCTTAGTGACTGGAACAACAGCCCACATATGGGGCTTGCCAGGCCCCTAGTCCCCCAATCTCAACCAGAGTTCGAGATGTCTAGTCACCCCTACTCAGGGCTCTACTCTGGAATCCCTCTTTGGTGGGACACCTGAGGTAAAAAAAAAAAAAAATACAGAAAGGACTCTTCCCATCCACAGAATGATCCCAACCACCTTGGATCAGGCCCAATCATCAGAGAAAGAATTGTCCATGGCCCTTGAGGACACCCCGACATTCCGCGGCCTCCGTTGACACAAAATCCAGAGACAAAAGCCTGATCAAGCGCCACACACTCGCCCTTTGTTCATAGCCCGGAAAATTCTCACGGTCTGTAGATCGAGCCTTCATACATACATCCCCAAACCTAAGCTGAGTTTGTGTTTTCAGACTTCTGTCCCCACAGTCCTGGCCCACACACCATCCAAGTTGGGGCCCCTGGAGCCACACCTCAGGACTGTGGCTTCCCTCTCCAGGGGAATTCTGCCATTTCCATTGGCCACAACCCTATAGATTAGGAGTATCCTCCAATCTCCCCGAGGCCATCCGAATAGTGTTGGCTGCCCAGGACAAACAGGGATGATCTCTCACAAGTTAGGAAACTACCTCCACTCAGACCCAGAGACAGATATCCCCAGAGAATAAGATTGAACTGGACAGGCACTTAGGCCCTAATCAGATCCATTGCTTTTGATTCCAGTCATCTCTCCTCAGAGGCCTGGTTTCCAATACCAGCATATGGGAGATTCCTTAGGCACTCATCAAAACAATTCTCTTCTCTACATAGGAAACATACTCTTTAGAGCTCCATCAAAACCTCCGGTTATGAACATCCCTCAAGGCCCCGGATCAAGCACCCCATTCCCAGGTCTACATGGACACAAATGCACATTATGACCCATCCTCAACTCACCCATTTCAACACACCCGCCTCGGTTGCTCCCCTAGATCCAGCAGATCGAACTTGCCTTGGCTCTATGAGACACCTGGAATGGGAGGCAGGCTGCCCAGGCATCCATCCTCAGAACCCTGCTCTGGATAACTTCCTTATGGGATGTCCTGGAGCTATCCAACAGGTCTCGACTGTCCCACAGAAGGAATCATTGCGGTTTGGAGCATCTCACAATTCCCATCGTGGGAAAACCTCCATGTCCTCGTGACACCCTCCCCTTCATGAAGGGGCCGTCATGGACAGAAACTCCGACCTAAGCCAACTTCTGATCCTAGCTCTGTCTTCAGTTATACGGGATCTCGAATCATCTCTGCAGAGGGTGCCTGCCGTCCCCTCACCCCGAAATCTAAGTCTGGATTGTGTTCTCAGAATTTTTTCCTCACACTCCTGGCCCACAAGCCTTCCAGTTTGGGAATTCTGGAGCCACTATGTGGCACTGTGTCTTCCCTCCAGAAGAAAAACGTTGCCCTTTGGGGCTACCCAGTAACCACAAATGAGTACCATCCTGCACGAAACTCGACTGCACCCCAATGATACAGTCTAGCCTGGGCATTAATTCCCTGTCTGCCACAGCCTGAGCCTGCACCTCCCAACCCACACTCAACAGCTGGCCGAACACTGAGCAATCAGACACACCATGGCCTTAGGACTTCATCTCTTCCCAACCTCAGTTTTCAGGCTTCAGAACCTAGACCTTAAATCCAATCACAGTCCAGGAGTGAAAGAGTTGCAGAAAATAGAACTCCTTCTTCCCCATGGCTAGAAAACTTTTGGTTGCCATATTGTGCAACGTTCAGTGTAGGAGAAACCAGCATGGTACATTAGGCCACGCCCTGACTTGAGGGGCTCCTTGGGCACAAAAACACATTGTGAAACTCAGTGTGAGACCGATCCTCAAGGAAGGCCTCTCAGTGTCTGGACCAAGACCCACATATGGGGCTTGCCAAGTTCTTAGGTACCAATGTTAACCAGAGGTCTGGTTGTCCAGTTGCCCCCACCCACGACACTGCTCTGGAATCCCTCTTTTGGTGGTCCACCTGAGGTAAAAAATAAATAAATAAATAAATAAAAATAAACAAAAAAACCCAGAAAGGCCTCCTCCCTTACGACAGAATGACCCCAAACTCTTGGGATCTGGTCAAATCCCCAGAAAGGGAGCCTCATCGATGGCCCATGAGGACACCCCGACATTCCATGGCAATCGGTGACACATTTCCAGAAAAAAAAAAAAAAAGCATGAGCAAGCACCTCACATTCGCCCTTTGTTCATATGCCGAAGAGTTCTCCTCACGGTCTATAGATCGGGCCGGCCATACCTACATCCCCCAACCTAAGTGGAGTTTGTGTTTTCAGACTTTTGACCAAATAGCCCTGGACCACACACGCTCCACACTTGGGTCCCTGGAGCCACACCTCAGGACTGTGCTTCCCTTTCAAGTGAATTCTTCCCATTCCATTGGCCACAACTTTGCAAATGAGGAAAAACCTCCAAAGTCACCGAGGCCATCCCAATAGTGTAGGCCGCCCAGGACAAACAGGGGTGATCTCAAACCAGCTGAGCAACTACCTCCACTCAGACAACAGATGTCCCCAGAGAAGAATATTGAACCGGACAGGACCCTAGGCCCTAATCAGATCCATTGCTTTGGTTTCCAGGCATCTCTCCTCAGAGGCCTCGTTTCCAATACCAGCATATGGTGGTTTCCTGAGGCACCAATAAGAACAAATCTCGTCTCCCCATGGAAAACTTGCTCATTGGAGCTTTGTCATAACCTCTGGTTATGAGAATCCTTCAGGGCCCTGGTGCCACTGCCCCATACCAAGGTCTCCATGGACTCAATCCAACATTAAGACCATCCTCAGGAAAGTCCATTTCAACTCAGCCCCCTCTGTTGCTACCCCAAGCCAGCAGATCAAACGTTTCTTGTTGCTAGGAGACAATTGGAATGTGAGGCTGGCTGCCCAGGCATCCATACTTAGAACCCTGTTCTGGAAAAATACCTTATAAGACGTCCTGGAGCCATCCAACAAATCTTACTTGTCCCACAGAAGGAATCCTTGCGGTTTGGAGCATCTCACAACTCCAATAGTGGGAAAACCCCCATGGCCTCATAATGCCCCCCCTTCCTAAAGGGGCCAACATGGACAGAAACTCAAACCTGAGCCAAAGTCTGAACCTCGACCTGACTTCAGACGCATGAGATCTCAATTCAGCTCTGCAGAGTGTGCCTGCCATGTCCTTGCCCCGAAACCTAAGCCTAGCTTGTGTTGTCAGACTTCCGTCCTCACTCTCCTGGCCCATAAGCCCTCCAGTTTGGGAATTCCGAAGCCACAATGCAGCATGCTGCCTGCCCTCCAGAAGAAAAACTTTGCCCTATGCTGCTAATAAGAAACCCCAAATGATTTTCTAATGCATGCCACTCGATTGTAAAGCAATTATACAGCCCAACCTGTACACTAATGCCCTGTCTGGCAGAGCCTGAGACAAGACATCCCAAACGACACCCAGACAGCTGGCCCCAACCTGGACACATAGGACCCGCTATTGCTGTAGGTCGTCATCTCTTCCCAACCTCGGTTTTCAGGCTTCAGAACCTAGACCTTATCTCCAATCACTGCCCAGGGGTGAACGTGATGCAGAAATTAGAATTCCTCCTTCCCCATGGCCAGAAACCTTGTGGTTGGCATGTTGTCCAACGTTCAATGTGGGAAAACCTGCATTGTCCGAAAGGCCACGCCAGTGCTTGAGGGCCGCCTAGGGCACAGACATGCATTGTGACCTGCAGCGTGAGTCCCGTATTAAAGTAACGCCTTTCAGTGGCTGGACCAAGATCCTGCATATGGGGCTTGTCATATCCATAGGCCCCCAGGCTTAACCAGAGGGCGAGTATTCCAGTTGTCAGTACCCACTGCTATGCTCTAGAATCCCTCTACTGGGGGGACACATGAAGCAGAAAACAGGACACTTCCCTTCCCACAGAAGGACCCCAAACTCTTGGGGGCTGGACAAACTACCAGAGAGGGAGACTTCTACGACCCATGAGGCAAGTCCTACATTAAACGGCCATTGTGGACAAAACATCCAGAGACAAAAGCCGGAGCGACTGCCTCCCTCTCACCCTTCTTTCATATCCAGATGAACTCCCCTCATGGACTGTAGATCAGGATTGCCGTAACCTCGGCCCCAAACCTGAGCTGAGTTAGGGTTTTTGGATGTCTGTCTGCACAGCCATGGCCCACACAGCCTCCAGGCTGGGGTCTCTGGAGCCACACCACAGTACTGTGCCTGCTCTCTCCTAAGAAACTGCCCATTCCATTGGCCACAACTCTACAAAATAGTAGAAACCTCAAGGTCCCCAAGGACATCCCACTACCGCAAGCCGCACTGGACAAATAGGGGCATTATGACACAAGTTGAGCAACTACTACCTCCATGCAGACAGAAAGACAGATATCCGCAGAGACAGAAGATTGAACCAGACAGGCCCCTAGGCCCTATTATGAACTCTTGCTTTGGTTTCCAGGTATCACTCCTCAGAGGCCTGGGTTCGAAGACCAGCATACGGGGCTTTCCTGAGGCACCAGACAGAAGACCACTCATCTCCACATGGGAAGCTTCCTTGTTGGGGTTGTGTCAAGCCCTTCGGGTTGGAGAATTCTGCAGAGTCCCTTAGCTACTGCCACATTCCAAGGTCTCCATGGCCACCAACCCACATTATGACTCATCCTCAGGAGAGTCCATTTAAACTCAGCCTTCTTGGTAGCTCACCCAAAAGCCCGCAGATTGAGCGTGCCTTATCTCGACCAGGCAATGGGAAGGTGAGTTGGCGTTTCTCGGCATCCATGCTTACGGCCCTGCTCTCGAGTCCTTCCGTATGGGGCATCCTGGAACCATCCAATAGTTCTCGACTGTCCTGAAGAAGGAAACTTTGAAGTTTGGAGCAGCTCACAACTCCCAGCGTAGGGAAACCTCCCTGGCCTCATGACGCCCCCACCCCCTTCAGGAAGGGGCCGTCATGGACACAAACTCCAGCTTGAGGCAACATCTGATACTCGCCCTGACCTCACCTGCAGGAGATCTCGATTCAGCCTCTGCAGAGTGGGCCTGCCATGCTCTTGGCCCCAAAACTCGTGCTAGCTTGTGTTTTCAGACTTCCTTCCTCACAATCCTGGCCACACCCCTCCAGTTTGGCAATTCTGGAGACACAATGCAGCACTCTGCCTGCCCTCCAGAAGAAAAATGTTGCCCTATAGCGCTAACCAGAAACGCCAAATGAGTAACAACCTGCATGCCACTCGACCATACCCCAATTATACAGTCTAGCCTGTGCACTAAAGCCCTGTCTGACACAGCCTGAGGGCAGACCTCCAGTCCAACACCCAGACAGCTGGCCGTACACAGAGCATATCACACCCACAATGGCTTTAGGCCATCATCTCTACCCAACCTCAGTTTTCACCTTCAGAACCTAGACCTTATCTCCACTCACTGCTCAGGAGTGAACGTGATGCAAGAATCAGAACTTCTCCTTCGCCTTGGCAAGAAACCTAGTGGTTGGCATGTTGTCCAATGTTCATTGTAGGAGAAAGCAGCATGGACTATGAGGCCCCACCTATCCCTGAGGGCCACAATGTGCACAAACACACATTGTGACCCTCAGCGTGAGCCCTATCCTCATGTAAAGCCTCTTAGTGACTGGAACAACAGCCCACATATGGGGCTTGCCAGGCCCCTAGTCCCCCAATCTCAACCAGAGTTCGAGATGTCTAGTCACCCCTACTCAGGGCTCTACTCTGGAATCCCTCTTTGGTGGGACACCTGAGGTAAAAAAAAAAAAAAATACAGAAAGGACTCTTCCCATCCACAGAATGATCCCAACCACCTTGGATCAGGCCCAATCATCAGAGAAAGAATTGTCCATGGCCCTTGAGGACACCCCGACATTCCGCGGCCTCCGTTGACACAAAATCCAGAGACAAAAGCCTGATCAAGCGCCACACACTCGCCCTTTGTTCATAGCCCGGAAAATTCTCACGGTCTGTAGATCGAGCCTTCATACATACATCCCCAAACCTAAGCTGAGTTTGTGTTTTCAGACTTCTGTCCCCACAGTCCTGGCCCACACACCATCCAAGTTGGGGCCCCTGGAGCCACACCTCAGGACTGTGGCTTCCCTCTCCAGGGGAATTCTGCCATTTCCATTGGCCACAACCCTATAGATTAGGAGTATCCTCCAATCTCCCCGAGGCCATCCGAATAGTGTTGGCTGCCCAGGACAAACAGGGATGATCTCTCACAAGTTAGGAAACTACCTCCACTCAGACCCAGAGACAGATATCCCCAGAGAATAAGATTGAACTGGACAGGCACTTAGGCCCTAATCAGATCCATTGCTTTTGATTCCAGTCATCTCTCCTCAGAGGCCTGGTTTCCAATACCAGCATATGGGAGATTCCTTAGGCACTCATCAAAACAATTCTCTTCTCTACATAGGAAACATACTCTTTAGAGCTCCATCAAAACCTCCGGTTATGAACATCCCTCAAGGCCCCGGATCAAGCACCCCATTCCCAGGTCTACATGGACACAAATGCACATTATGACCCATCCTCAACTCACCCATTTCAACACACCCGCCTCGGTTGCTCCCCTAGATCCAGCAGATCGAACTTGCCTTGGCTCTATGAGACACCTGGAATGGGAGGCAGGCTGCCCAGGCATCCATCCTCAGAACCCTGCTCTGGATAACTTCCTTATGGGATGTCCTGGAGCTATCCAACAGGTCTCGACTGTCCCACAAAAGGAATCATTGCGGTTTGGAGCATCTCACAATTCCCATCGTGGGAAAACCTCCATGTCCTCGTGACACCCTCCCCTTCATGAAGGGGCCGTCATGGACAGAAACTCCGACCTAAGCCAACTTCTGATCCTAGCTCTGTCTTCAGTTATACGGGATCTCGAATCATCTCTGCAGAGGGTGCCTGCCGACCCCTCACCCCGAAATCTAAGTCTGGCTTGTGTTCTCAGAATTTTTTCCTCACACTCCTGGCCCACAAGCCTTCCAGTTTGGGAATTCTGGAGCCACTATGTGGCACTGTGTCTTCCCTCCAGAAGAAAAACGTTGCCCTTTGGGGCTACCCAGTAACCACAAATGAGTACCATCCTGCACGAAACTCGACTGCACCCCAATGATACAGTCTAGCCTGGGCATTAATTCCCTGTCTGCCACAGCCTGAGCCTGCACCTCCCAACCCACACTCAACAGCTGGCCGAACACTGAGCAATCAGACACACCATGGCCTTAGGTCTTCATCTCTTCCCAACCTCAGTTTTCAGGCTTCAGAACCTAGACCTTAAATCCAATCAGAGTCCAGGAGTGAAAGAGTTGCAGAAAATAGAGCTCCTTCTTCCCCATGGCTAGAAAACTTTTGGTTGCCATATTGTGCAACGTTCAGTGTAGGAGAAACCAGCATGGTACATTAGGCCACGCCCTGACTTGAGGGGCTCCTTGGGCACAAAAACACATTGTGAAACTCAGTGTGAGACCTATCCTCAAGGAAGGCCTCTCAGTGTCTGGACCAAGACCCACATATGGGGCTTGCCATGTTCTTAGGTACCAATGTTAACCAGAGGTCTGGTTGTCCAGTTGCCCCCACCCACGACACTGCTCTGGAATCCCTCTTTTGGTGGTCCACCTGAGGTAAAAAATAAATAAATAAATAAATTAAAATAAACAAAAAAAACCAGAAAGGCCTCCTCCCTTACGACAGAATGACCCCAAACTCTTGGGATCTGGTCAAATCCCCAGAAAGGGAGCCTCATCGATGGCCCATGAGGACACCCCGACATTCCATGGCAATCGGTGACACATTTCCAGAAAAAAAAAAAAAAAAAAGCATGAGCAAGCACCTCACATTCGCCCTTTGTTCATATGCCGAAGAGTTCTCCTCACGGTCTATAGATCGGGCCGGCCATACCTACATCCCCCAACCTAAGTGGAGTTTGTGTTTTCAGACTTTTGACCAAATAGCCCTGGACCACACACGCTCCACACTTGGGTCCCTGGAGCCACACCTCAGGACTGTGCTTCCCTTTCAAGTGAATTCTTCCCATTCCATTGGCCACAACTTTGCAAATGAGGAAAAACCTCCAAAGTCACCGAGGCCATCCCAATAGTGTAGGCCGCCCAGGACAAACAGGGGTGATCTCAAACCAGCTGAGCAACTACCTCCACTCAGACAACAGATGTCCCCAGAGAAGAATATTGAACCGGACAGGACCCTAGGCCCTAATCAGATCCATTGCTTTGGTTTCCAGGCATCTCTCCTCAGAGGCCTCGTTTCCAATACCAGCATATGGTGGTTTCCTGAGGCACCAATAAGAACAAATCTCGTCTCCCCATGGAAAACTTGCTCATTGGAGCTTTGTCATAACCTCTGGTTATGAGAATCCTTCAGGGCCCTGGTGCCACTGCCCCATACCAAGGTCTCCATGGACTCAATCCAACATTAAGACCATCCTCAGGAAAGTCCATTTCAACTCAGCCCCCTCTGTTGCTACCCCAAGCCAGCAGATCAAACGTTTCTTGTTGCTAGGAGACAATTGGAATGTGAGGCTGGCTGCCCAGGCATCCATACTTAGAACCCTGTTCTGGAAAAATACCTTATAAGACGTCCTGGAGCCATCCAACAAATCTTACTTGTCCCACAGAAGGAATCCTTGCGGTTTGGAGCATCTCACAACTCCAATAGTGGGAAAACCCCCATGGCCTCATAATGCCCCCCCTTCCTGAAGGGGCCAACATGGACAGAAACTCAAACCTGAGCCAAAGTCTGAACCTCGACCTGACTTCAGACGCATGAGATCCAATTCATCTCTGCAGAGTGTGCCTGCCATGTTCTTGCCCCGAAACCTAAGCATAGCTTGTGTTCTCAGACTTCCGTCCTCACTCTCCTGGCCCATAAGCCCTCCAGTTTGGGAATTCCGAAGCCACAATGCAGCATGCTGCCTGCCCTCCAGAAGAAAAACTTTGCCCTATGCTGCTAATAAGAAACCCCAAATGATTTTCTAATGCATGCCACTCGATTGTAAAGCAATTATACAGCCCACACTGTACACTAATGCCCTGTCTGTCAGAGCCTGAGACAAGACATCCCAAACGACACCCAGACAGCTGGCCCCAACCTGGACACATAGGACCCGCTATGGCTGTAGGTCGTCATCTCTTCCCAACCTCGGTTTTCAGGCTTCAGAACCTAGACCTTATCTCCAATCACTGCCCAGGGGTGAATGTGATGCGGAAATTAGAATTCCTCCTTCCCCATGGCCAGAAACCTTGTGGTTGGCATGTTGTCCAACGTTCAATGTGTGAAAACCTGCATTGTCCGAAAGGCCACGCCAGTGCTTGAGGGCCGCCTAGGGCACAGACATGCATTGTGACCTGCAGCGTGAGTCCCGTATTAAAGTAACGCCTTTCAGTGGCTGGACCAAGATCCTGCATATGGGGCTTGTCATATCCATAGGCCCCCAGGCTTAACCAGAGGGCGAGTATTCCAGTTGTCAGTACCCACTGCTATGCTCTAGAATCCCTCTACTGGGGGGACACATGAAGCAGAAAACAGGACACTTCCCTTCCCACAGAATGACCCCAAACTCTTGGGGGCTGGACAAACTACCAGAGAGGGAGACTTCTACGACCCATGAGGCAAGTCCTACATTAAACGGCCATTGTGGACAAAACATCCAGAGACAAAAGCCGAAGCGACTGCCTCCCTCTCACCCTTCTTTCATATCCAGATGAACTCCCCTAATGGACTGTAGATAAGGCCTGCCATAACCTAGGCCCCAAACCTGAGCTGAGTTAGGGTTTTTGGATGTCTGTCTGCACAGCCATGGCCCACACAGCCTCCAGGCTGGGGTCTCTGGAGCCACACCACAGTACTGTGCCTGCTCTCTCCTAAGAAACTGCCCATTCCATTGGCCACAACTCACAAAATAGTAGAAGCCTCAAGGTCCCCAAGGACATCCCACTACCGCAAGCCGCACTGGACAAATAGGGGCATTATGACACAAGTTGAGCAACTACTACTCCATGCAGACACAAAGACAGATATCCGCAGAGACAGAAGATTGAACCAGACAGGCCCCTAGGCCCTATTATGAACTCTTGCTTTGGTTTCCAGGTATCACTCCTCAGAGGCCTGAGTTCGAAGAACAGCATATGGGGCTTTCCTGAGGCACCAGACAGAAGACCTCTCATCTCCACATGGGAAGCTTCCTTGTTGGGGTTGTGTCAAGCCCTTCGGGTTGGAGAATCCTGCAGAGTCCCTTAGCTACTGCCACATTCCAAGGTCTCCATGGCCACCAACCCACATTATGACTCATCCTCAGGAGAGTCCATTTAAACTCAGCCTTCTTGGTAGCTCACCCAAGAGCCCGCAGATTGAGCGTGCCTTGTCTCGACCAGGCAATGGGAAGGTGAGTTGGCGTTTCTCGGCATCCATGCTTACGGCCCTGCTCTCGAGTCTTTCTGTATGGGGCATCCTGGAACCATCCAATAGTACTCGACTGTCCTGAAGAAGGAAACTTTGAAGTTTGGAGCAGCTCACAACTCCCAGCGTAGGGAAACCTCCCTGGCCTCATGACGCCCCCACCCCCTTCAGGAAGGGGCCGTCATGGACACAAACTCCAGCTTGAGGCAACATCTGATACTCGCCCTGACCTCACCTGCAGGAGATCTCGATTCAGCCTCTGCAGAGTGGGCCTGCCATGCTCTTGGCCCCAAAACTCGTGCTAGCTTGTGTTTTCAGACTTCCTTCCTCACAATCCTGGCCACACCCCTCCAGTTTGGCAATTCTGGAGACACAATGCAGCACTCTGCCTGCCCTCCAGAAGAAAAATGTTGCCCTATAGCGCTAACCAGAAACGCCAAATGAATAACAACCTGCATGCCACTCGACCATACCCCAATTATACAGTCTAGCCTGTGCACTAAAGCCCTGTCTGACACAGCCTGAGGGCAGACCTCCAGTCCAACACCCAGACAGCTGGCCGTACACAGAGCATATCACACCCACAATGGCTTTAGGCCATCATCTCTACCCAACCTCAGTTTTCACCTTCAGAACCTAGACCTTATCTCCACTCACTGCTCAGGAGTGAACGTGATGCAAGAATCAGAACTTCTCCTTCGCCTTGGCAAGAAACCTAGTGGTTGGCATGTTGTCCAATGTTCATTGTAGGAGAAAGCAGCATGGACTATGAGGCCCCACCTATCCCTGAGGGCCACAATGTTCACAAACACACATTGAGACCCTCAGCGTGAGCCCTATCCTCATGTAAAGCCTCTTAGTGACTGGAACAACAGCCCACATATGGGGCTTGCCAGGACCCTAGTCCCCCAATCTCAACCAGAGTTCGAGATGTCTAGTCACCCCTACTCAGGGCTCTACTCTGGAATCCCTCTTTGGTGGGACACCTGAGGAAAAAAAAAAAATTACAGAAAGGACTCTTCCCATCCACAGAATGATCCCAACCACTTGGGATCAGGCCAAATCATCAGAGAAAGAACTGTCCATGGCCCTGGAGGACACCCCGACATTCCGCGGCCACCGTTGACACAAAATCCAGAGACAAAAGCCTGAGCAAGCGCCACATACTCGCCCTTTGTTCATAGCCCGGAAAATTCTCACGGTCTGTAGATCGAGCCTTCATACATACATCCCCAAACCTAAGCTGAGTTTGTGTTTTCAGACTTCTGTCCCCACAGTCCTGGCCCACACACCATCCAAGTTGGGGCCCCTGGAGCCACACCTCAGGACTGTGGCTTCCCTCTCCAGGGGAATTCTGCCATTTCCATTGGCCACAACCCTATAGATTAGGAGTATCCTCCAATCTCCTCGAGGCCATCCGAATAGTGTTGGTTGCCCAGGACAAACAGGGATGATCTCTCACAAGTTAGGAAACTACCTCCACTCAGACCCAGAGACAGATATCCCCAGAGAATAAGATTGAACTGGACAGGCACTTAGGCCCTAATCAGATCCATTGCTTTTGATTCCAGTCATCTCTCCTCAGAGGCCTGGTTTCCAATACCAGCATATGGGAGATTCCTTAGGCACTCATCAAAACAATTCTCTTCTCTACATAGGAAACATACTCTTTAGAGCTCCATCAAAACCCCCGGTTATGAACATCCCTCAAGGCCCCGGATTAAGCACCCCATTCCAAGGTCTACATGGACACAAATGCACATTATGACCCATCCTCAACTCACCCATTTCAACACACCCGCCTCGGTTGCTCCCCTAGATCCAGCAGATCGAACTTGCCTTGGCTCTATGAGACACCTGGAATGGGAGGCAGGCTGCCCAGGCATCCATCCTCACAACCCTGCTCTGGATAACTTCCTTATGGGATGTCCTGGAGCTATCCAACAGGTCTCGACTGTCCCACAAAAGGAATCATTGCGGTTTGGAGCATCTCACAATTCCCATCGTGGGAAAACCTCCATGTCCTCGTGACACCCTCCCCTTCACGAAGGGGCCGTCATGGACAGAAACTCCGACCTAAGCCAACTTCTGATCCTAGCTCTGTCTTCAGGTATACTTGATCTCGAATCATCTCTGCAGAGGGTGCCTGCCGTCCCCTCACCCCGAAATCTAAGTCTGGCTTGTGTTCTCAGAATTTTTTCCTCACACTCCTGGCCCACAAGCCTTCCAGTTTGGGAATTCTGGAGCCACTATGTGGCACTGTGTCTTCCCTCCAGAAGAAAAACGTTGCCCTTTGGGGCTACCCAGTAACCACAAATGAGTACCATCCTGCACGAAACTCGACTGCACCCCAATGATACAGTCTAGCCTGGGCATTAATTCCCTGTCTGCCACAGCCTGAGCCTGCACCTCCCAACCCACACTCAACAGCTGGCCGAACACTGAGCAATCAGACACACCATGGCCTTAGGTCTTCATCTCTTCCCAACCTCAGTTTTCAGGCTTCAGAACCTAGACCTTAAATCCAATCACAGTCCAGGAGTGAAAGAGTTGCAGAAAATAGAACTCCTTCTTCCCCATGGCCAGAAAACTTTTGGTTGCCATATTGTGCAACGTTCAGTGTAGGAGAAACCAGCATGATACATTAGGCCACACCCTGACTTGAGGGGCTCCTTGGGCACAAAAACACATTGTGAAATTCAGTGCGAGACCTATCCTCAAGGAAGGCCTCTCAGTGTCTGGACCAAGAGCCCACATATGGGGCTTGCCATGTTCTTAGGTCCCAATGTTAACCAGAGGTCTGGTTGTCCAGTTGCCCCCACCCACGACTCTGCTCTGGAATCCCTCTTTTGGTGGTCCACCTGAGATAAAAAAAAATATATAAATATATAAAAATAAACAAAAAAAACCAGAAAGGCCTCCTCCTTTACGACAGGATGACCCCAAACTCTTGGGATCTGGTCAAATCCCCAGAAAGGGAGCCTCATCGATGGCCCATGAGGACACCCCGACATTCCATGGCAATCGGTGACACATTTCCAGAAAAAAAAAAAAAAGCATGAGCAAGCACCTCACATTCGCCCTTTGTTCATATGCCGAAGAGTTCTCCTCACGGTCTATAGATCGGGCCGGCCCTACCTACATCCCCCAACCTAAGTGGAGTTTGTGTTTTCAGACTTTTGACCAAATAGCCCTGGACAACACACGCTCCACACTTGGGTCCCTGGAGCCACACCTCAGGACTGTGCTTCCCTTTCAAGGGAATTCTTCCCATTCCATTGGCCACAACCTTGCAAATGAGGAAAACCTCCAAAGTCACCGAGGACATCCCAATAGTGTAGGCCGCCCAGGACAAACAGGGGTGATCTCAAACCAGCTGAGCAACTACCTCCACTCAGACAACAGATGTCCCCAGAGAAGAATATTGAACCGGACAGGACCTTAGGCCCTAATCAGATCCATTGCTTTGGTTTCCAGGCATCTCTCCTCAGAGGCCTCGTTTCCAATACCAGCATATGGTGGTTTCCTGAGGCACCAATAAGAACAAATCTCGTCTCCCCATGGAAAACTTGCTCATTGGAGATTTGTCATAACCTCTGGTTAGGAGAATCCTTCAGGGCCCTGGTGCCACTGCCCCATACCAAGGTCTCCATGGACTCAATCCAACATTAAGACCATCCTCAGGAAAGTCCATTTCAACTCAGCCCCCTCTGTTGCTACCCCAAGCCAGCAGATCAAACGTTTCTTGTTGCTAGGAGACAATTGGAATGTGAGGCTGGCTGCCCAGGCATCCATTCTTAGAACCCTGTTCTGGAAAAATACCTTATAAGACGTCCTGGAGCCATCCAACAAATCTTACTTGTCCCACAGAAGGAATCCTTGCGGTTTGGAGCATCTCACAACTCCAATAGTGGGAAAACCCCCATGGCCTCATAATGCCCCCCCTTCCTGAAGGGGCCAACATGGACAGAAACTCAAACCTGAGCCAAAGTCTGAACCTCGACCTGACTTCAGACGCATGAGATCTCAATTCAGCTCTGCAGAGTGTGCCTGCCATGTCCTTGCCCCGAAACCTAAGCCTAGCTTGTGTTGTCAGACTTCCGTCCTCACTCTCCTGGCCCATAAGCCCTCCAGTTTGGGAATTCCGAAGCCACAATGCAGCATGCTGCCTGCCCTCTAGAAGAAAAACTTTGCCCTATGCTGCTAATAAGAAACCCCAAATGATTTTCTAATGCATGCCACTCGATTGTAAAGCAATTATACAGCCCACCCTGTATACTAATGCCCTGTCTGTCAGAGCCTGAGACAAGATATCCCAAACGACACCCAGACAGCTGGCCCCAACCTGGACACATAGGACCCGCTATGGCTGTAGGTCGTCATCTCTTCCCAACCTCGGTTTTCAGGCTTCAGAACCTAGACCTTATCTCCAATCACTGCCCAGGGGTGAACGTGATGCAGAAATTAGAATTCTTCCTATCCCATGGCCAGAAACCTTGTGGTTGGCATGTTGTCCAACGTTCAATGTGGGAAAACCTGCATTGTCCGAAAGGCCACGCCAGTGCTTGAGGGCCGCCTAGGGCACAGACATGCATTGTGACCTGCAGCTTGAGTCCCGTATTAAAGTAACGCCTTTCAGTGGCTGGACCAAGATCCGGCATATGGGGCTTGTCATATCCATAGGCCCCCAGGCTTAACCAGAGGGCGAGTATTCCAGTTGTCAGTACCCACTGCTATGCTCTAGAATCCCTCTACTGGGGGGACACATGAAGCAGAAAACAGGACACTTCCCTTCCCACAGAATGACCCCAAACTCTTGGGGGCTGGACAAACTACCAGAGAGGGAGACTTCTACGACCCATGAGGCAACTCCTACATTAAACGGCCATTGTGGACAAAACATCCAGAGACAAAAGCCTGAGCGACTGCCTCCCTCTCACCCTTCTTTCATATCCAGATGAACTCCCCTCATGGACTGTAGATCAGGCCTGCCGTAACCTCGGCCCCAAACCTGAGCTGAGTTAGGGTTTTTGGATGTCTGTCTGCACAGCCATGGCCCACACAGCCTCCAGGCTGGGGTCTCTGGAGCCACACCACAGTACTGTGCCTGCTCTCTCCTAAGTAACTGCCCATTCCTTTGGCCACAACTCTACAAAATAGTAGAAACCTCAAGGTCCCCAAGGACATCCCACTACCGCAAGCCGCACTGGACAAATAGGGGCATTATGACACAAGCTGAGCAACTACTACCTCCATGCAGACACAAAGACAGATATCCGCAGAGACAGAAGATTGAACCAGACAGGCCCCTAGGCCCTATTATGAACTCTTGCTTTGGTGTCCAGGTATCACTCCTCAGAGGCCTGGGTTCGAAGACCAGCATACGGGGCTTTCCTGAGGCACCAGACAGAAGAACTCTCATCTCCACATGGGAAGCTTCCTTGTTGGGGTTGTGTCAAGCCCTTCGGGTTGGAGAATCCTGCAGAGTCCCGTAGCTACTGCCACATACCAAGGTCTCCATGGCCACCAACCCACATTATGACTCATCCTCAGGAGAGTCCATTTAAACTCAGCCTTCTGGGTAGCTCACCCAAGAGCCCGCAGATTGAGCGTGCCTTGTCTCGACCAGGCAATGGGAAGGTGAGTTGGCGTTTCTCGGCATCCATGCTTACGGCCCTGCTCTCGAGTCTTTCCGTATGGGGCATCCTGGAACCATCCAATAGTACTCGACTGTCCTGAAGAAGGAAACTTTGAAGTTTGGAGCAGCTCACAACTCCCAGCGTAGGGAAACCTCCCTGGCCTCATGACGCCCCCACCCCCTTCAGGAAGGGGCCGTCATGGACACAAACTCCAGCTTGAGGCAACATCTGATACTCGCCCTGACCTCACCTGCAGGAGATCTCGATTCAGCCTCTGCAGAGTGGGCCTGCCATGCTCTTGGCCCCAAAACTCGTGCTAGCTTGTGTTTTCAGACTTCCTTCCTCACAATCCTGGCCACACCCCTCCAGTTTGGCAATTCTGGAGACACAATGCAGCACTCTGCCTGCCCTCCAGAAGAAAAATGTTGCCCTATAGGGCTAACCAGAAACGCCAAATGAGTAACAACCTGCATGCCACTCGACCATACCCCAATTATACAGTCTAGCCTGTGCACTAAAGCCCTGTCTGACACAGCCTGAGGGCAGACCTCCAGTCCAACACCCAGACAGCTGGCCGTACACAGAGCATATCACACCCACAATGGCTTTAGGCCATCATCTCTACCCAACCTCAGTTTTCACCTTCAGAACCTAGACCTTATCTCCACTCACTGCTCAGGAGTGAACGTGATGCAAGAATCAGAACTTCTCCTTCGCCTTGGAAAGAAACCTAGTGGTTGGCATGTTGTCCAATGTTCATTGTAGGAGAAAGCAGCATGGACTATGAGGCCCCACCTATCCCTGAGGGCCACAATGGGCACAAACACACATTGTGACCCTCAGCGTGAGCCCTATCCTCATGTAAAGCCTCTTAGTGACTGGAACAACAGCCCACATATGGGGCTTGCCAAGCCCCTAGTCCCCCAATCTCAACCAGAGTTCGAGATGTCTAGTCACCCCTACTCAGGGCTCTACTCTGGAATCCCTCTTTGGTGGGACACCTGAGGTAAAAAAAAAAAAAATACAGAAAGGACTCTTCCCATCCACAGAATGATCCCAACCACTTGGGATCAGGCCAAATCATCAGAGAAAAATTGTCCATGGCCCTTGAGGACACCCCGACATTCCGCGGCCACCGTTGACACAAAATCCAGAGACAAAAGCCTGATCAAGCGCCACATACTCGCCCTTTGTTCATAGCCCGGAAAATTCTCACGGTCTGTAGATCGAGCCTTCATACATACATCCCCAAACCTAAGCTGAGTTTGTGTTTTCAGACTTCTGTCCCCACAGTCCTGGCCCACACACCATCCAAGTTGGGGCCCCTGGAGCCACACCTCAGGACTGTGGCTTCCCTCTCCAGGGGAATTCTGCCATTTCCATTGGCCACAACCCTATAGATTAGGAGTATCCTCCAATATCCCCGAGGCCATCCGAATAGTGTTAGCTGTCCAGGACAAACAGGGATGATTTCTCACAAGTTAGGAAACTACCTCCACTCAGACCCAGAGACAGATATCCCCATAGAATAAGATTGAACTGGACAGGCACTTAGGCCCTAATCAGATCCATTGCTTTTGATTCCAGTCATCTCTCCTCAGAGGCCTGGTTTCCAATACCAGCATATGGGAGATTCCTTAGGCACTCATCAAAACAATTCTCTTCTCTACATAGGAAACATACTCTTTAGAGCTCCATCAAAACCTCCGGTTATGAACATCCCTCAAGGCCCCGGATCAAGCATCCCATTCCAAGTTCTACATGGACACAAATGCACATTATGACCCATCCTCAATTCACCCATTTCAACACACCCGCCTCGGTTGCTCCCCTAGATCCAGCAGATCGAACTTGCCTTGGCTCTATGAGACACCTGGAATGGGAGGCAGGCTGCCCAGGCATCCATCCTTAGAACCCTGCTCTGGATAACTTCCTTATGGGATGTCCTGGAGCCGTCCAACAGGTCTCGACTGTCCCACAGAAGGAATCATTGCGGTTTGGAGCATCTCACAATTCCCATCGTGGGAAAACCTCTATGTCCTCGTGACACCCTCCCCTTCATGAAGGGGCCGTCATGGACAGAAACTCCGACCTAAGCCAACTTCTGATCCTAGCTCTGTCTTCAGGTATACGGGATCTCGAATCATCTCTGCAGAGGGTGCCTGCCGTCCCCTCACCCCGAAATCTACGTCTGGCTTGTGTTCTCAGAATTTTTTCCTCACACTCCTGGCCCACAAGCCTTCCAGTTTGGGAATTCTGGAGCCACTATGTGGCACTGTGTCTTCCCTCCAGAAGAAAAACGTTGCCCTTTGGGGCTACCCAGTAACCACAAATGAGTACCATCCTGCATGAAACTCGACTGCACCCCAATGATACAGTCTAGCCTGGGCATTAATTCCCTGTCTGCCACAGCCTGAGCCTGCACCTCCCAACACACACTCAACAGCTGGCCGAACACTGAGCAATCAGACACACCATGGCCTTAGGTCTTCATCTCTTCCCAACCTCAGTTTTCAGGCTTCAGAACCTAGACCTTAAATCCAATCACATCCAGGAGTGAAAGAGTTGCAGAAAATAGAACTCCTTCTTCCCCATGGCCAGAAAACTTTTGGTTGCCATATTGTGCAACGTTCAGTGTAGGAGAAACCAGCATGGTACATTAGGCCACGCCCTGACTTGAGGGGCTACTTGGGCACAAAAACACATTGTGAAACTCAGTGCGAGACCTATCCTCAAGGAAGGCCTCTCAGTGTCTGGACCAAGAGCCCACATATGGGGCTTGCCATGTTCTTAGGTCCCAATGTTAACCAGAGGTCTGGTTGTCCAGTTGCCCCCACCCACGACACTGCTCTGGAATCCCTCTTTTGGTGGTCCACCTGAGGTAAAAAAAAAAAATAAATAAATGAATAAAAATAAACAAAAAAAAAGAGAAAGGCCTCCTCCCTTACGACAGAATGACCCCAAACTCTTGGGATCTGGTCAAATCCCCAGAAAGGGAGCCTCATCGATGGCCCATGAGGACACCCCGACATTCCAGGGCAATCGGTGACACATTTCCAGAAAAAAAAAAAAAAAGCATGAGCAAGCACCTCACATTCGCCCTTTGTTCATATGCCGAAGAGTTCTCCTCACGTTCTATAGATCGGGCCGGCCCTACCTACATCAACCAACCTAAGTGGAGTTTGTGTTTTCAGACTTTTGACCAAATAGCCCTGGACCACACACGCTCCCCACTTGGGTCCCTGGAGCCACACCTCAGGACTGTGCTTCCCTTTCAAGGGAATTCTTCCCATTCCATTGGCCACAACCTTGCAAATTAGGAAAAACCTCCAAAGTCACCGAGGACATCCCAATAGTGTAGGCCGCCCAGGACAAACAGGGGTGATCTCAAACCAGCTGAGCAACTACCTCCACTCAGACAACAGATGTCCCCAGAGAAGAATATTGAACCGGACAGGACCCTAGGCCCTAATCAGATCCATTGCTTTGGTTTCCAGGCATCTCTCCTCAATGCCTCGTTTCCAATACCAGCATATGGTGGTTTCCTGAGGCACCAATAAGAACAAATCTCGTCTCCCCATGGAAAACTTGCTCATTGGAGCTTTGTCATAACCTCTGGTTAGGAGAATCCTTCAGGGCCCTGGTGCCACTGCCCCATACCAAGGTCTCCATGGACTCAATCCAACATTAAGACCATCCTCAGGAAAGTCCATTTCAACTCAGCCCCCTCTGTTGCTACCCCAAGCCAGCAGATCAAACGTTTCTTGTTGCTAGGAGACAATTGGAATGTGAGGCTGGCTGCCCAGGCATCCATACTTAGAACCCTGTTCTGGAAAAATACCTTATAAGACGTCCTGGAGCCATCCAACAAATCTTACTTGTCCCACAGAAGGAATCCTTGCGGTTTGGAGCATCTCACAACTCCAATAGTGGGAAAACCCCCATGGCCTCATAATGCCCCCCCTTCCTGAAGGGGCCAACATGGACAGAAACTCAAACCTGAGCCAAAGTCTGAACCTCGACCTGACTTCAGACGCATGAGATCTCAATTCAGCTCTAAAGAGTGTGCCTGCCATGTCCTTGCCCCGAAACCTAAGCCTAGCTTGTGTTCTCAGACTTCCGTCCTCACTCTCCTGGCCCATAAGCCCTCCAGTTTGGGAATTCCCAAGCCACAATGCAGCATGCTGCCTGCCCTCTAGAAGAAAAACTTTGCCCTATGCTGCTAATAAGAAACCCCAAATGATTTTCTAATGCATGCCACTCGATTGTAAAGCAATTATACAGCCCACCCTGTATACTAATGCCCTGTCTGGCACAGCCTGAGACAAGACATCCCAAACGACACCCAGACAGCTGGCCCCAACCTGGACACATAGGACCCGCTATGGCTGTAGGTCGTCATCTCTTCCCAACCTCGGTTTTCAGGCTTCAGAACCTAGACCTTATCTCCAATCACTGCCCAGGGGTGAACGTGATGCAGAAATTAGAATTCCTCCTTCCCCATGGCCAGAAACCTTGTGGTTGGCATGTTGTCCAACGTTCAATGTGGGAAAACCTGCATTGTCCGAAAGGCCACGCCAGTGCTTGAGGGCCGCCTAGGGCACAGACATGCATTGTGACCTGCAGCGTGAGTCCCGTATTAAAGTAACGCCTTTCAGTGGCTGGACCAAGATCCTGCATATGGGGCTTGTCATATCCATAGGCCCCCAGGCTTAACCAGAGGGCGAGTATTCCAGTTGTCAGTACCCACTGCTATGCTCTAGAATCCCTCTACTGGGGGGACACATGAAGCAGAAAACAGGACACTTCCCTTCGCACAGAATGACCCCAAACTCTTGGGGGCTGGACAAACTACCAGAGAGGGAGACTTCTACGACCCATGAGGCAAGTCCTACATTAAACGGCCATTGTGGACAAAACATCCAGAGACAAAAGCCGGAGCGACTGCCTCCCTCTCACCCTTCTTTCATATCCAGATGAACTCCCCTCATGGACTGTAGATCAGGATTGCCGTAACCTCGGCCCCAAACCTGAGCTGAGTTAGGGTTTTTGGATGTCTGTCTGCACAGCCATGGCCCACACAGCCTCCAGGCTGGGGTCTCTGGAGCCACACCACAGTACTGTGCCTGCTCACTCCTAAGAAACTGCCCATTCCATTGGCCACAACTCACAAAATAGTAGAAACCTCAAGGTCCCCAAGGACATCCCACTACCGCAAGCCGCACTGGACAAATAGGGGCATTATGACACAAGCTGAGCAACTACTACCTCCATGCAGACACACAGACAGATATCCGCAGAGACAGAAGATTGAACCAGACAGGCCCCTAGGCCCTATTATGAACTCTTGCTTTGGTGTCCAGGTATCACTCCTCAGAGGCCTGGGTTCGAAGACCAGCATACGGGGCTTTCCTGAGGCACCAGACAGAAGAACTCTCATCTCCACATGGGAAGCTTCCTTGTTGGGGTTGTGTCAAGCCCTTCGGGTTGGAGAATCCTGCAGAGTCCCTTAGCTACTGCCACATTCCAAGGTCTCCATGGCCACCAACCCACATTATGACTCAACCTCAGGAGAGTCCATTTAAACTCAGCCTTCTGGGTAGCTCACCCAAGAGCCCGCAGATTGAGCGTGTCTTGTCTCGACCAGGCAATGGGAAGGTGAGTTGGCGTTTCTCGGCATCCATGCTTACGGCCCTGCTCTCGAGTCTTTCTGTATGGGGCATCCTGGAACCATCCAATAGTACTCGACTGTCCTGAAGAAGGAAACTTTGAAGTTTGGAGCAGCTCACAACTCCCAGCGTAGGGAAACCTCCCTGGCCTCATGACGCCCCCACCCCCTTCAGGAAGGGGCCGTCATGGACACAAACTCCAGCTTGAGGCAACATCTGATACTTGCCCTGACCTCATCTGCAGGAGATCTCGATTCAGCCTCTGCAGAGTGCGCCTGCCATGCTCTTGGCCCCAAAACTCGTGCTAGCTTGTGTTTTCAGACTTCCTTCCTCACAATCCTGGCCACTCCTCCAGTTTGGCAATTCTGGAGACACAATGCAGCACTCTGCCTGCCCTCCAGAAGAAAAATGTTGCCCTATAGGGCTAACCAGAAATGCCAAATGAGTAACAACCTGCATGCCACTCGACCATACCCCAATTGTACAGTCTAGCCTGTGCACTAAAGCCCTGTCTGACACAGCCTGAGGGCAAACCTCCAGTCCAACACCCAGACAGCTGGCCGTACACAGAGCATATCACACCCACAATGGCTTTAGGCCATCATCTCTACCCAACCTCAGTTTTCACCTTCAGAACCTAGACCTTATCTCCACTCACTGCCTAGGAATGAACCTGATGCAAGAATCAGAACTTCTCCTTCGCCTTGGCAAGAAACCTAGTGGTTGGCATGTTGTCCAATGTTCATTGTAGGAGAAAGCAGCATGGACTATGAGGCCCCACCTATCCCTGAGGGCCACAATGGGCACAAACACACATTGTGACCCTCAGCGTGAGCCCTATCCTCATGTAAAGCCTCTTAGTGACTGGAACAACAGCCCACATATGGGGCTTGCCAAGCCCCTAGTCCCCCAATCTCAACCAGAGTTCGAGATGTCTAGTCACCCCTACTCAGGGCTCTACTCTGGAATCCCTCTTTGGTCGGACACCTGAGGTAAAAAAAAAAAAAAAATACAGAAAGGACTCTTCCCATCCACAGAATGATCCCAAACACTTGGGATCAGGCCAAATCATCAGAGAAAGAATTGTCCATGGCCCTTGAGGACACCCCGACATTCCGCGGCCACCGTTGACACAAAATCCAGAGACAAAAGCCTGAGCAAGCGCCACATACTCGCCCTTTGTTCATAGCCCGGAAAATTCTCACGGTCTGTAGATCGAGCCTTCATACATACATTCCCAAACCTAAGCTGAGTTTGTGTTTTCAGACTTCTGTCCCCACAGTCCTGGCCCACACACCATCCAAGTTGGGGCCCCTGGAGCCACACCTCAGGACTGTGGCTTCCCTCTCCAGGGGAATTCTGCCATTTCCATTGGCCACAACCCTATAGATTAGGAGTATCCTCCAATCTCCCCGAGGCCATCCGAATAGTGTTGGCTGCCCAGGACAAACAGGGATGATCTCTCACAAGTTAGAAACTACCTCCACTCAGACCCAGAGACAGATATCCCCATAGAATAAGATTGAACTGGACAGGCACTTAGGCCCTAATCAGATCCATTGCTTTTGATTCCAGTCATCTCTCCTCAGAGGCCTGGTTTCCAATACCAGCATATGGGAGATTCCTTAGGCACTCATCAAAACAATTCTCTTCTCTACATAGGAAACATACTCTTTAGAGCTCCATCAAAACCCCCGGTTATGAACATCCCTCAAGGCCCCGGATCAAGCACCCCATTCCAAGGTCTACATGGACACAAATGCACATTATGACCCATCCTCAACTCACCCATTTCAACACACCCGCCTCGGTTGCTCCCCTAGATCCAGCAGATAGAACTTGATTTGGCTCTATGAGACACCTGGAATGGGAGGCAGGCTGCCCAGGCATCCATCCTTAGAACCCTGCTCTGGATAACTTCCTTATGGGATGTCCTGGAGCTATCCAACAGGTCTCGACTGTCCCACAGAAGGAATCATTGCGGTTTGGAGCATCTCACATTTCCCATCGTGGGAAAACCTCCATGTCCTCGTGACACCCTCCCCTTCATTAAGGGGCCGTCATGGACAGAAACTCCGACCTAAGCCAACTTCTGATCCTAGCTCTGTCTTCAGGCATACGGGATCTCGAATCATCTCTGCAGAGGGTGCCTGCCGTCCCCTCACCCCGAAATCTAAGTCTGGCTTGTGTTCTCAGAATTTTTTCCTCACACTCCTGGCCCACAAGCCTTCCAGTTTGGGAATTCTGGAGCCACTATGTGGCAATGTGTCTTCCCTCCAGAAGAAAAACGTTACCCTTTGGGGCTACCCAGTAACCACAAATGAGTACCATCCTGCACGAAACTCGACTGCACCCCAATGATACAGTCTAGCCTGGGCATTAATTCCCTGTCTGCCACAGCCTGAGCCTGCACCTCCCAACCCACACTCAACAGCTGGCCGAACACTGAGCACATCAGACACACCATGTCCTTAGGTCTTCATCTCTTCCCAACCTCAGTTTTCAGGCTTCAGAACCTAGACCTTAAATCCAATCACAGTCCAGGAGTGAAACAGTGGCAGAAAATAGAACTCCTTCTTCCCCATGGCCAGAAAACTTTTGGTTGCCATATTGTGCAACGTTCAGTGTAGGAGAAACCAGCATGGTACATTAGGCCACACCCTGACTTGAGGGGCTCCTTGGGCACAAAAACACATTGTGAAACTCAGTGCGAGACCTATCCTCAAGGAAGGCCTCTCAGTGTCTGGACCAAGAGCCCACATATGGGGCTTGCCATGTTCTTAGGTCCCAATGTTAACCAGAGGTCTGGTTGTCCAGTTGCCCCCACCCACGACACTGCTCTGGAATCCCTCTTTTGGTGGTCCACCTGAGGTAAAAAATAAATAAATAAATAAATTAAAATAAACAAAAAAAACCAGAAAGGCCTCCTCCCTTACGACAGAATGACCCCAAACTCTTGGGATCTGGTCAAATCCCCAGAAAGGGAGCCTCATCGATGGCCCATGAGGACACCCCGACATTCCATGGCAATCGGTGACACATTTCCAGGAAAAAAAAAAAAAAAAAGCATGAGCAAGAACCTCACATTCGCCCTTTGTTCATATGCCGAAGAGTTCTCCTCACGGTCTATAGATCGGGCCGGCCATACCTACATCCCCCAACCTAAGTGGAGTTTGTGTTTTCAGACTTTTGACCAAATACCCCTGGACCACACACGCTCCACACTTGGGTCCCTGGAGCCACACCTCAGGACTGTGCTTCCCTTTCAAGTGAATTCTTCCCATTCCATTGGCCACAACTTTGCAAATGAGGAAAAACCTCCAAAGTCGCCGAGGCCATCTCAATAGTGTAGGCCGCCCAGGACAAACAGGGGTGATCTCAAACCAGCTGAGCAACTACCTCCACTCAGACAACAGATGTCCCCAGAGAAGAATATTGAACCGGACAGGACCCTAGGCCCTAATCAGATCCATTGCTTTGGGTTCCAGGCATCTCTCCTCAGAGGCCTCGTTTCCAATACCAGCATATGGTGGTTTCCTGAGGCACCAATAAGAACAAATCTCGTCTCCCCATGGAAAACTTGCTCATTGGAGCTTTGTCATAACCTCTGGTTAGGAGAATCCTTCAGGGCCCTGGTGCCACTGCCCCATACCAAGGTCTTCATGGACTCAATCCAACATTAAGACCATCCTCAGGAAAATCCATTTCAACTCAGCCCCCTCTGTTGCTACCCCAAGCCAGCAGATCAAACGTTTCTAGTTGCTAGGAGACAAATGGAATGTGAGGCTGGCTGCCCAGGCATCCATACTTAGAACCCTGTTCTGGAAAAATACCTTATAAGACGTCCTGGAGCCATCCAACAAATCTTACTTGTCCCACAGAAGGAATCCTTGCGGTTTGGAGCATCTCACAACTCCAATAGTGGGAAAACCCCCATGGCCTCATAATGCCCCCCCTTCCTGAAGGGGCCATCATGGACAGAAACTCAAACCTGAGCCAAAGTCTGAACCTCGACCTGACTTCAGACGCATGAGATCTCAATTCAGCTCTGCAGAGTGTGCCTGCCATGTCCTTGCCCCGAAACCTAAGCCTAGCTTGTGTTCTCAGACTTCCGTCCTCACTCTCCTGGCCCATAAGCCCGCCAGTTTGGGAATTCCGAAGCCACAATGCAGCATGCTGCCTGCCCTCCAGAAGAAAAACTTTGCCCTATGCTGCTAATAAGAAACCCCAAATGATTTTCTAATGCATGCCACTCGATTGTAAAGCAATTATACAGCCCACCCTGTATACTAATGCCCTGTCTGGCAGAGCCTGAGACAAGACATCCCAAACGACACCCAGACAGCTGGCCCCAACCTGGACACATAGGACCCGCTATGGCTGTAGGTCGTCATCTCTTCCCAACCTCGGTTTTCAGGCTTCAGAACCTAGACCGTATCTCCAATCACTGCCCAGGGGTGAACGTGATGCAGAAATTAGAATTCCTCCTATCCCATGGCCAGAAACCTTGTGGTTGGCATGTTGTCCAACGTTCAATGTGGGAAAACCTGCATTGTCCGAAAGGCCACGCCAGTGCTTGAGGGCCGCCTAGGGCACAGACATGCATTGTGACCTGCAGCGTGAGTCCCGTATTAAAGTAACGCCTTTCAGTGGCTGGACCAAGATGCTGCATATGGGCTTGTCATATCCATAGGCCCCCAGGCTTAACCAGAGGGCGAGTATTCCAGTTGTCAGTACCCACTGCTATGCTCTAGAATCCCTCTACTGGGGGGACACATGAAGCAGAAAACAGGACACTTCCCTTCGCACAGAATGACCCCAAACTCTTGGGGGCTGGACAAACTACCAGAGAGGGAGACTTCTACGACCCATGAGGCAAGTCCTACATTAAACGGCCATTGTGGACAAAACATCCAGAGACAAAAGCCGGAGCGACTGCCTCCCTCTCACCCTTCTTTCATATCCAGAGGAACTCCCCTCATGGACTGTAGATCAGGCCTGCCGTAACCTCGGCACCAAACCTGAGCTGAGTTAGGGTTTTTGTATGTCTGTCTGCACAGCCATGGCCCACACAGCCTCCAGGCTGGGGTCTCTGGAGCCACACCTCAGTACTGTGCCTACTCTCTCCTAAGAAACTGCCCATTCCATTGGCCACAACTCTACAAAATAGTAGAAACGTCAAAGTCCCCAAGGACATCCCACTACCGCAAGCCGCACTGGACAAATAGGGGCATTATGACACAAGCTGAGCAACTACTACCTCCATGCAGACACAAAGACAGATATCCGCAGAGACAGAAGATTGAACCAGACAGGCCCCTAGGCCCTATTATGAACTCTTGCTTTGCTGTCCAGGTATCACTCCTCAGAGGCCTGGGTTCGAAGACCAGCATACGGGGCTGTCCTGAGGCACCAGACAGAAGAACTCTCATCTCCACATGGGAAGCTTCCTTGTTGGGGTTGTGTCAAGCCCTTCGGGTTGGAGAATCCTGCAGAGTCCCTTAGCTACTGCCACATTCCAAGGTCTCCATGGTCACCAACCCACATTATGACTCATCCTCAGGAGAGTCCATTTAAACTCAGCCTTCTGGGTAGCTCACCCAAGAGCCCGCAGATTGAGCGTGCCTTGTCTCGACCAGGCAATGGGAAGGTGAGTTGGCGTTTCTCGGCATCCATGCTTACGGCCCTGCTCTCGAGTCTTTCTGTATGGGGCATCCTGGAACCATCCAATAGTACTCGACTGTCCTGAAGAAGGAAACTTTGAAGTTTGGAGCAGCTCACAACTCCCAGCGTAGGGAAAACCTCCCTGGCCTCATGACGCCCCCACCCCCTTCAGGAAGGGGCCGTCATGGACACAAACTCCAGCTTGAGGCAACATCTGATACTCGCCCTGACCTCACCTGCAGGAGATCTCGATTCAGCCTCTGCAGAGTGGGCCTGCCATGCTCTTTGCCCCAAAACTCGTGCTAGCTTGTTTTTTCAGACTTCCTTCCTCACAATCCTGGCCACACCCCTCCAGTTTGGCAATTCTGGAAACACAATGCAGCACTCTGCCTACCCTCCAGAAGAAAAATGTTGCCCTATAGGGCTAACCAGAAACGCCAAATGAGTAACAACCTGCATGCCACTCGACCATACTCCAATTATACAGTCTAGCCTGTGCACTAAAGCCCTGTCTGACACAGCCTCAGAACAGACCTCCAGTCCAACACCCAGACAGCTGGCCGTACACAGAGCATATCACACCCACAATGGCTTTAGGCCATCATCTCTACCCAACCTCAGTTTTCACCTTCAGAACCTAGACCTTATCTCCACTCACTGCTCAGGAGAGAACGTGATGCAGGAATCAGAACTTCTCCTTCGCCTTGGCAAGAAACCTAGTGGTTGGCATGTTGTCCAATGTTCATTGTAGGAGAAAGCAGCATGGACTATGAGGCCCCACCTATCCCTGAGGGCCACAATGTGCACAAACACACATTGTGACCCTCAGCGTGAGCCCTATCTTCATGTAAAGCCTCTTAGTGACTGGAACAACAGCCCACATATGGGGCTTGCCAGGCCCCTAGTCACCCAATCTCAACCAGAGTTCAAGATGTCTAGTCAACCCTACTCAGGGCTCTACTCTGGAATCCCTCTTTGGTGGGACACCTGAGGTAAAAAAAAAATACAGAAAGGACTCTTCCCATCCACAGAATGATTTGGGATCAGGCCAAATCATCAGAGAAAGAATTGTCCATTGCCCTTGAGGACACCCCGACATTCCGCGGCCACCGTTGACACAAAATCCAGAGACAAAAGCCTGAGCAAGCGCCACATACTCGCCCTTTGTTCATAGCCCGGAAAATTCTCACGGTCTGTAGATCGAGCCTTCATACATACATCCCCAAACCTAAGCTGAGTTTGTGTTTTCAGACTTCTGTCCCCAAGTCCTGGCCCACACACCATCCAAGTTGGGGCCCCTGGAGCCACACCTCAGGACTGTGGCTTCCCTCTCCAGGGGAATTCTGCCATTTCCATTGGCCACAACCCTATAGATTAGGAGTATCCTCCAATCTCCCCGAGGCCATCCGAATAGTGTTGGCTGCCCAGGACAAACAGGGATGATCTCTCACAAGTTAGGAAACTACCTCCACTCAGACCCAGAGACAGATATCCCCAGAGAATAAGATTGAACTGGACAGGCACTTAGGCCCTAATCAGATCCATTGCTTTTGATTCCAGTCATCTCTCCTCATGGCCTGGTTTCCAATACCAGCATATGGGAGATTCCTTAGGCCCTCATCAAAGCAATTCTCTTCTCTACATAGGAAACATACTCTTTAGAGCTCCATCAAAACCTCCGGTTATGAACATCCCTCAAGGCCCCGGATCAAGCACCGAATTCCAAGGTCAACATGGACACAAATGCACATTATGACCCATCCTCAACTCACCCATTTCAACACACCCGCCTCGGTTGCTCCCCTAGATCCAGCAGATCGAACTTGCCTTGGCGTCTATGAGACACCTGGAATGGGAGGCAGGCTGCCCAGGCATCCATGCTTAGAACCAGCTGTTGAGTGTGGGTTGGGAGGTGCAGGCTCAGGCTGTGGCAGACAGGGAATTAGTGCCCAGGCTAGACTGTATCATTGGGGTGCGGTCGAGTTTCGTGCAGGATGGTACTCATTTGTGGTTACTGGGTAGCCCCAGAGGGCAACGTTTTTCTTCTGGAGGGAAGACACAGTGTCACATACTGGCTCCAGAATTCCCAAACTGGAAGGCTTGTGGGCCAGGAGTGTGAGGAAAAAATTCTGAGAACACATGCCAGACTTAGATTTCGGGGTGAAGGGACGGCAGGCATCCTCTGCAGAGATGATTCGAGATCCCGTATACCTGAAGACAGAGCTAGGATCAGACGTTGGCTTAGGTCGGAGTTTCTGTCCATGACGGCCCCTTCATGAAGAAGAGGGTGTCACGAGGACATGGAGGTTTTCCCACGATTTGAATTGTGAGATGCTCCAAACCGCAATGATTCCTTCTGTGGGACAGGTGAGACCGGTGGATGGCTCCAGGACATCCCATAAGGAAGTTATCCAGACCAGGGTTCTAAGGATGGATGCCTGGGCAGCCTGCCTCCCATTCCAGGTGTCTCATAGAGCCAAGGCAAGTTCGATCTGCCTGATCTAGTGGAGCAACCGAGGCGGGTGTGTTGAAATGGGTGAGTTGAGGATGGGTCATAATGTGCATTTGTGTCCATGGAGACCTTGGAATGGGGTCTGATCCGGGTCCTTGAGGGATGTTCATAACCGGAGGATTTGATGGAGCTCTAAAGAGTATGTTTCCTATGTAGAGAAGAGAATTGTTTTGATGAGTGCCTAAGGAATCTCCCATATGCTGGTATTGGAAAACAGGCCTCTGAGGAGAGATGACTGGAAACAAAAGCAATGGATATGATTAGAGCCTAGGTGCCTGTCCGGTTCAATCTCTTTGCTGGGGATACGTGTCTAAGTATCTGAGGTGAGGTAGTTGCTCAGATTGTGTCAGATTGCCCCTGTTTGTCCTGGGCGACCTATAATATTGGAATGGCCTCGGGACTTTTGAGTTTCTCCTAATCTATAGGGTTGTGGCCAATGGAATGGGCAGAAATCCCCTGGAGAGGGCAGGCAAAGTTCTGAGTTTGGCTCTAGGGGCCCAACTTTGAGGGTGTGTGGGCCAGGCCTGTGGAGCAAAAATCTGAAAACACAAACTCCGCTTAGGATTGGGGACATAGTTATGGCACGCCCAATCTACAGACCGTGATAACACTTCAGGATATGAAAAAGTGTGAGTTTGAGGTGCTTGCTCAGATTTTGTCTCTGGATTTGTGTCAACAATGTGGGTGGAATGCTGGCGTGGCCTCATGGGTTGTGGACGGCTTTCCTTCTCTGAGGATTTGACCCATCCCAAGAGTTTGTGTATGTTCTGTTGGATGGGAGGAGTCCTTTCTGTTTTTTATTTTATTTTATTTTATTTTTTGTACCTCATGTGTCCCAATAAAGGAGGGATTCCAGAGCAGAGTCCTGGGGAGGGATAACTGGACAACCTCACCTCTGTTTTAGTTTGGGGGCCTAGGGGCATGGCAAGTCCAATATGTGGGCTCTTGATTCAGACACTGAGAGGCCTTCCTTGAGGACAGGGCTCATGCTGAGGGTCACAATGCCTATTTGTGCCAACAAGGCCCTCAAGCATGGGAAGGGCCTCATGGGCCACGCTGGATTCTCCGACACTGAACGTTGGAGAATATGCCAACCACAAAGTTTCTGGCCATGGCGAAGGAAGAGTTTTGACTTCTGCATCACGTTAACCCCTGGACAGTGATTGGAGTTTAGGTCTAGGTTCTGAAACCCGAAAACCGAGGTTGTGTAGAGATGAAGACCTAAGGACCTGTTGGGTCCAATGAGCTCAGTGTGCGGCCAGCTGTTGAGCGTAGGTCTGGAGGTGTGGGCTCATGCTGTGTCAGACAAGGCATTAGACAGGGTAGACTGAATATTTGGGGTGCAGTCGAGTGGCGTTCAATTGATCCTCATTCGGGTCTCTAGGTAGTTCCATAAGGCAACGTTTTTTCTCTGGGAGGGCAGGCAGAGTGCTGCATTGTGGCCCCAGTATTGCCAAACTGTAGGGCTTTTGGGCCAGCGGTGTGAGGACTGTAGTCTGAGAATACAAGCTAGGCTTAGTTTTTGGGGTGAGGGCACAGAAGGCACACTCTGCAGAGCTGAATCATGATCTCATGCACCTGAAGTCAGAGCGAATATCAGACGTTTGCTCAGGTTGGAGTTTCTGTCCATGATGGCCACTTTATAAGTGGAGCGTCTCAAGAGTCCATGTAGATTTTCCCACAATGGGAGTTCTGAGATGCTCCCGACTGCAAAGATTCCTTCTGTGGGACACTTGAGATCTGTTGGATGGCTCTAGGATGTCCCATATGGAATGACTCCAGAGTAGGGTTCTAAGGATTGATGCCTAGGCAGCCCACCTCCCATTCTAGTTGTCTCCTAGCGACAAGGCAGGTTTGATCTGCAGGCCCTGGGGGAGAAACCAAGGGTGTTGAGTTGAGAAGGACGCTCCCGAGGATAGATCATAATGTGGGTTTAAGTCCATGGAGACCTTGGAATGGGGCGCTTGATCCGGGGCCCTGAAAGATTCTCCTAAACAGAGGTTTTTATAGAGCTCCAAAGAGTACATTTCCTATGTGGAGACGAGATTTTTCTGATGAGTGCCTCAGTAATCCCCCTATGCTGGTATTGGAAACCAGGCCTCTGAGGAGAGATGCCTGGAAACAAAAGCAATGGATCTGATTAGGGCCTAAGTGCCTGTCCAGTTCAATCTTATTCTATGGGGATATCTGTCTCTGGGTCTGAGTGGAGGTAGTTTCCTAACTTGTGAAAGATCATCCCTGTTTGTCCTGGGCAGCCAACACTATTCGGATGGCCTCGGGGAGTTTGGAGGTTTCTCCTAATCTATAAGGTTGTGGCCAATGGAAATGGCAGAATTCCCCTGGAGAGGGAAGCCACAGTCCTGAGGTGTGGCTCCAGGGGCCCCAACTTGGATGGTTGTGGGCCAGGACTGTGGGGACAGAAGTGTGAAAACACAAACTCAGCTTAGGTTTGGGGATGTATGTATGAAGGCTCGATCTACAGAACGTGAGAATTTTCCGGGCTATGAACAAAGGGCGAGTATGTGGCGCTTGCTCAGGCTTTTGTCTCTGGATTTTGTGTCAACGGTGGCCGTGGAATGTCGGGGTGTCCTCAAGGGCCATGGACAATTCTTTCTCTGGTGATTTGGCCTGATCCCAAGGGGGTGGGATCATTCTGTGGATGGGAAAAGTCCTTTCTGTATTTTTTTTTTTACCTCAGGTGTCCCACCAAAGAGGGATTCCAGAGCAGAGCCCTGAGTTGGGTGACTAGACATCTCGAACTCTGGTTGAGATTGGGTGACTAGGGGCTTGGCAAGCCCCATATGTGGGCTGTTGTTCCAGTCACTAAGAGGCTTCACATGAGAATAGGGCTCACGCTGAGGGTCACAATATGTGTTTGTGCAAATTGTGGCCCTCAGGGATAGGTGGGACCTCATAGTCCATGCTGCTTTCTCCTACAATGAACGTTGGACAACATGGCAACCACAAGGTTTCTTGCCATGGCGAAGGAGAAGTTCTGATTCCTGCATCACGTTCACTCCTGAGCAGTGAGTGTAGATAAGGTCTAGGTTATAAAGGTGAAAATTGAGGTTGGGTAGAGATGATGGCCTAAAGCCATTGTGGGTATGATATGCTCAGTGTACGGCCAGCTGTCCTGGTGTTGGACTGGAGGTCTGCCCCCAGGCTGTGTCAGACAGGGCTTTAGTGCACAGGCTAGACTGTATAATTGGGGTATGGTCGAGTGGCATGCAGGTTGTTACTCATTTGGCGTTTCTGGTTAGCACTATAGGGCAACATTTTTCTTCTGGAGGCCAGGCAGAGTGCTGCATTGTGTCTCCAGAATTTCCAAACTGGAGGGATGTGGCCAGGATTCTGAGGACGGAAGTCTGAGAACACAAGATAGGCTTAGGTTTCAAGGCGAGGGCCCAGCAGGCACACTCTCAAGTGCTGAATCGAGATCTCATGCTTCTGAATTCAGGGCGAGGATCAGACTTTGGCTTAGGATGGAGTTTCTGTCCATGATGGCCCATTTATGAAGGTGTGGGGCATCATGAGGAAATGGAGGTTTTCTCACAGTGTTATTGTGTGATGCTTCAAACCACAAGGATTCATTCTGCGAGACAGCCAAGACAGGTTGGTTGGATTCAAGACATCCCATAAAGAAGTTCTCCAGAGCAGGGTTCTAAGGATGGATGCCTGGGCAGCCCGCCTCCCATTCTAACTGTCTCCTAGTGACAAGGAATGTTTGATCTGCTGGCTCTGGGTGAGCAGCCGAGTGGGCTGATTTGAAATGGACTCTCCTGAGAATGGTTCATAATGTAAGTTTGTGTCCTTGGAGACCTTGGGATTGGGCCATGGTGCCAGCTCCCTGAAGGATCCTCCTAACCTGAGGTATTGACACAGCTCCAAAGAGCAAGTTTCCCATGTGGAGATGAGATCTGTTCTGATTGTTTCCTTAGGAAGCCCCCATATTCTGATATTGGAAACTAGGCCTCTGAGGAGAGATACCTAGAAACCAAAGCAATGCATCAGAAGTTGGCTCAGGTTGGAGTTTCTGTCCATGATGGCCCCTTTATAAAGGGGAGCCTCTCATGAGGCCATGTAGGTTTTCCCACGATAGGAGTTGTGAGATGCTCCAATCTGCAAGGATTCCTTCTGTGGGACAGTCAAGACCTGTTGGAAGGCTCCAGGACATCCCATATGGAACGGCGCCAGAGCAGGATTCCATGGATGGATTGCCTAGAGAGTCTGCTTTGCATTCCAGTTGTCTCCTAGCGACAAGGCAGGTTTGATATTCTGCCTCTGGGGGAGTAATCGACGGGGCTGAGTTGAAATGTACTCTCCTGCCGAATGGTCATAATGCGGGTATGTGTCCATGGAGACCTTGGAATAGGGCGGTTGCTCCGGCTACCTGAAGGTTTCTCCTAACTGGAGGCTTTTACAGTGCTCCAAAGGATAAGTTTCCCATGTGAAGACAAGATTTGTTCTGATTGGTATCTCTGGAATCCCCCATATGCTGGTATTGGAAAACAGGCCTCTGAGGAGAGATGCTTAGAAAAAAAAGCAATGGAACCAATTACATTCTAGGGGCCAGTCCAGTTTAAACTTCTTCTCTTGGGTTATCTGTCTACGGGTGAGTTGACGTCGTTGCTCAGCTTGTGAGAGATCGCCCCTCTTTGTCCTGGGTGGCCTACACTATTGGAATGGCCTCTGGGACTTTGGAGGTTTCTCCTTATCTGTAGGGTTGTGGCCAATGGAATGGGAAGAATTTCCTTGGAGAGGGCAGGCACAGTCCTGAGGTGTGGCTCCAGGGGCCTCAGTCTGGAGGGTGTGTGGGACAGGGATGTCAGGATAGAAGTCTGAAAACACAAACTCGGCTTAGGTTTGGGGACGTAGGTATGGCAGGCCCAATCTACAGACTATGAGGAGAATTTTTTGGGCTATGACCTAAGGGTGAGTGTGAACACTTGCTGAAGCTTATGTCTCTGGATTTTGTTTCAATAGTGGCCGTGGAATGTCGGGCTGTCCTCATGGGCCATGGACGAGTCTTTCTCTCTGGACCCCAATCACTTGGGATGGCCCAATCCCAAGTGATTGGGGTCATTCTGTGAGTGGGAGGAGTCCTTTCTGTGTTTATTTACCTCAAATGTCCCACCAAAGAGGGATTCCAGAGCAGAGCCCTGAGTAGGAGTGACTAGATGTCTCTACCTCTGGTTAAGATTGGGTGACTTGGGGCATGGCAGGCCCCATATGTGGGCTCATGGTCCAGCCACTGAGAGGCTTTACTTGAGGACAGGGCTCAAACTGAGGGTCCCAATGTGTGTTTAAGCCCACCGCAGCTCTTAAGCATAGGCAGGGCCTCAGGGACCCTACACTACCCTCAGGGGCCCTACTACTACCCCTGTAGGCCCTACAGGGTTCCTACACTGAACGTTGGACAAGATGCCAACCACAAGATTCTGGCGAGTGGGAAGGAGGAGTTCTGATTTCTGCATCACGTTCACCCATGGGAAGTGAGTAGAGATAAGGTCTAGGATTCTGTAGCCTGAAAACCGAAGTTGGAAAGAGATGGCGACCTAAGGCCATGGCGGTTCAGATGTTCTCAGTGTACTGCAAGCTGTCTGGGTGTCGGTTGGGAATTCAGGCCTCAGGTTGTGTCAGAAAGGGCATTAGTGCACAGGCTAGACTATATAATTGGTGTACAGTTGAGTGACGTGCAGGTTTATCCTCATTGGAGGTTTCTGGGTAGACCCATAGGGCAATATTTTTCTTCTAGAGGGCAGGCAGAGTGCAGCACTGTGTCATCAGAAATCCCAAAATAGAGGGCGTGTGGTCCAGGAGTGTGAGGACGGAAGTCGGAAAACACTAGCTACGCTTAGGTTTTGGGGTGAGGGCACAGCAGGTACACTCTGAAGAGCTGAATCAAGATCTCGTGCATCTGAAGTCAAGGCGAAGATCAGCTGTTGGCTCAGGTTGGAGTTTCTTTCCATGATCTGCCTTCATGAAGATTGGGGGCATCATGTGACCTTGGAAGCTTTCCATGATATGAGTTGTTAGGTGGTCCATGCACAAGGACTCCTGTGGGACAGTCGAGACCTGTTGGATGGCTCAAGGATGTCCCATAAGGAATGACGCAAGAGCAGGGTTCTAAGGATGGATGCCTGAAGAGCCCAACTTGCATTTCAATTGTCTCCTAGCGACAAGGCAGGTTCAATCTGCTGGCTCTGGAGTAGCAACCGAGGGGGTTTAGTTGAAATGGACTCTCCTGAGGATGGGTCATAATTTGGGATTGTGTCCATGGAGATATTCAAATGGGGCAGTGGCTCCAGCGACCTGAAGTTTTCTCCTAACTGGAGGTTATGACACAGCTCCATAGAGCAAGATTCCCATGTGGAGACGAGATTTTTTCTGATAGGTAGCTCTGGAAACCCCCTTATGCTGGTATTGGAATCCAGGCCTCTGAGGAGAGATGCCTGAAAACAAAAGCAATGGATCCAATTAGGGCCTAGGTGCCTGTCTTGTTCAATATTCTTTTCTATGGATATCTGTCTAAGGTTCTGATTGGAGGTAGTGGCTCAGCTTGTGCCAGAGGGTCCCTGTATGTCCAGGACATCCTACACTATTGGGATGGCCTCAGAGATTTTGGATAATTCTCCTAATCTGTCAGGTTGTGCCAAATGAATGAGCAGAATTCCCTTGGAGAGGGCAGGCACAGTCCTGAGGTGTGGCTCCATGGGGCCCAGCCTTTAGAATGTGTGGGTGAGGACAATAGAGACAGAAGTCTGAAAACATAAACTAGGCTTAGGTTTGGGGACATAGGTATGGCAGGCCCGATCTACAGACCTTGAGAATTTTGGGGGCTCTGAACAAAGGGCAAGTGTGTGGCGCTTTTTCAGGTTTTTGTCTCCGGATTTTGTGTCAATGGTGGCCGTGGAATGTCAGGCTGGCCTCATCGACCATGGACGAGTATTTCTCTCTGTGGATTTGGCCAGATTCCAAGTGTTTGGGGTCATTCTTTGGATGGTAGGAGTCCTTACTTTTTTTTTTTTTTCTTTATCTTGTTTTTTTTTTTTTTTTTACCTTATGTGTCCCACCAAAGAGGGATTCCAGAAAAGAGCTCTGAATAAGGTTGACTAGACTTCTCAAGCTCTGGCTAGGATTGGGGGAGTAGGGACATGGCAAGTCCCATATGCAGGCTCTTGGTCCAGCCCCGGAGAGGCTTTACTTGAGGCCAGGGTTCATGCTTAGGGTCCTAATGTGTGTTTGTGCCCATCGCAGCCCTCAAGCATGTCTGAGGCCTCATGGGCCATGCTGGGTTCTCATATACTGAACGTTGGACAACATGCCAACCACAAGGTTTCTGGTCATGGGGAAGGTGAAGTTCTGATTTCTGCATCACGTACATCACTTAGTTGTGAGTGGAGATAATGTCTAGGTTCTGAAGCCTGAAGACCAAGGTTGGGAAGAGATGATGACCTAAGGCCATGGCATGTTCGATGTGTTCAGTGTGAGGCCAGGTGTCTGGGTGTCGGTCACGAGGTCTGGGGTCAGGCTGTGTCAGACAGGGCATTAGTGCCCAGGCTAGACTGTATAATTGGGGTACAGTCTAGAGAATTGCAGGTTGATCCTCATTTGATGTTTCTGGGTAGACCCCTAGGGCAAAGTCTCTCTTCTGGAGGGCAGGCAGAGTGCTGCATTTTGTCTCCAGAATTCCCAAAGTGGAAGGCTTGTGGGCCAGGAGTGTGAGGACGGAAGTCTGAGAACGTGAGCTGGCTTAGGTTTTGGGGCGAGGGCAAGGCAGGCACACTCTGCAGAGCTGAATTGAGATCTCATGCATCTGAAGTCAGGGCGAGGATCAGACGGGAGTTTCTGTCCATGATGTCCTCTACCTGAAGGTGGAGGCATCACGAGGCCATGGAGGTTTTCCCACGGTGCGAGTGTGTGATGCTGCAAACCACAAGGATTCCTTCTGCAGGACAGTTGAGACCTGTTGAATGGATCAAGGACACCCCATTAGGAATTTCTTCAGAGCAGAGTTCTAACAACGGATACCTGGGCAACGAACTCGCATTCCAATTGTCTCCTAGTGACAAAGCAGGTTTGATTTGCTGGCACTGGGTGAGCAACCGCCAGGTTTGAGTTGAAATGGACTCTCCTGAGGATGGGTTATAATGTGGGATTGTGTCCATTGAGACATTGGAATGGGGCGGTGGCTCCAGTGACGTGAAATTTTCTCCTAACTGGAGGTTTTGACACAGTTCCATAAAGCATGATTCCCATGTGGCATGCGATTTGTTGTGATTGGTAGCTCCAGAAACAGCCATGTGCTGGTATTGGAATCCAGGCCTCTGAGGAGAGATACGTGAAAACAAAAGCAATGGATCCGTTTAGGGCCTAGGTGCCTGTCCTGTTCAATCTTCTTTTCTATGGATATCTATCTACAGGTCTGATTGGAGGTAGTGGCTCAGCTTGTGGCAGATGGTCCCTGTTTGTCCCGGACATCCTACAATATTGGGGTGGCCTCGGGGACTTCGGATGTTTCTCCTAATCTGTCAGGTTGTGCCAAAGGAATGAGCAGAATTCCCATGGAGAGGGCAGGCACAGTCCTGAGGTGTGGCTCCATGGGGCCAAGCCTTGAGGGTGTTTGGGCCAGGACAATGGAGACAGAAGTCTGAAAACACAAACTTGGCTTAGGTTTGGGGACATAGGTATGGCAGGCCCGATCTACAGACCGTGAGAATTTTTCAGGCTTTGAACAAAGGGCGAGTGTGTGGCGCTTTTTCAGGCTTTTGTCTCCGGATTTTGTGTCAATGGTGGCCGTGGAATGTCAGGATGGCCTCATCAGCCATGGACGAGTATTTCTCTCTGTGAATTTGGCCCAATTCCAAGTGTTTGCGGTCATTCTTTGGACGGTAGGAGTCCTTTCTCTATTTTTTTTTTAACCTCATGTGTCCCACCAAGGAGGGATTCTAGAGAAGAGATCTGAGTAGGGGTGACTAGACTTCTCAAGCACTGGTTAAGGCTTGGGGAGTAGGGGCATGGTAATCTCCATATGTGGGCTCTTGGTCCATCCCTGGAGAGGCTTTACTTGAGGCCAGGGATCATGCTTAGGATCCTAATGTGTGTTTGTGCCCATCGCAGCCCTCAAGCATGTCTGGGGCCTCATGGGCCATGCTGGTTTCTCCTACACTGCACGTTGGACAACATGCCAACCACAGGGTTTCTGGTCATGGGGAAGGAGGAGTTCTGATTTCTGCATCACGTACACGGCATGGCAGTGAGTAGAGATAAGGTCTAGATTCTGAAGCCTGAAAACCGAGGTTGGTAAGAGATGACGACCTAAGGCCATGGTGGGTCCGATGCACTTAGTGTGCGGCCAGATGTCTGTGTCCATCATGAGGTCTGGGCTCAGGCTGTGTCAGGCAGGGCATTAGTCCCCAGGCTAGACTGTATAATTGGGGTACAGACGAGTGATGTGAAGGTTGGTCCTCATTTGGGGTTTCTGGTTGGCCCCATAGGGCAAAGATTTTCTTCTGGAGGGCAGGCAGAGTGCTGCATTCTGGCTCCAAAATTGCCAACTTCAGGGCTTGTGGGCCAGGTGTTTTAGGACAGAAGTCTGAGAACACAAGTTCAGCTTTGAATTCGCAGCGGTGACATGGCAGGCACACTCTACAGACCTGAAATGAGATCTCGTGCATCTGAAGTCAGGGCGAGGATCAGATGTTGGCTTAGGTTGGAGTTTCTGTACATGATGTCCCCTTCATGAAGGTGGGGGGGGGCATCAGGAAACCATGGAAGATTTCCAACTTTGTGAGTGTGTGATGCTCCAAACCACAAGGATTCCGTCAGCGGGACAGTCACGACCTTTTGGATGGATCAAGGACGTCCCATAAGAAATGCTCCAAAGCACAGTTCTAATGATGGATGCCTGGGCAGTCCAACTTGCATTCCAGTTGTGTCCTAGTGAAAAGGAGGATTTGATCTGCTGTCACTGGGGGAACAACCGAGGGGGCTGAATTGAAATGGAATCTCATGAGGATCAGTCGATGTGGATTTGTGTCCATGGATCCCTTGGAATGGGGCAGTGGCTCTGTTTCCCTGAAGAATTCTCCTAACCTGAGGTTTTGATGCAGCTCCAAAGAGCAAGTTTCCCATGTAGAGACGAGATTTGTTCTGAAACCCCCTCAACCTGGTATTGGAAACCAAGCATCTGGGGAACAATGCCTGGAATCCAAAGCAATGGATCTGATTACGGTCTAGGGGCCTGTCCTTTTCAATATTCTCCTCTGAGTGTCTCTGTCTAAGATTCAGAATGGAGGTCACTGCTCAGCTTGTGTCAGATCACCCATGTTTGTTGGGGGAGGCCAACACTATTGGACTGATCTTGGGAATTGGAGGTTTCTCCTAATCTGTAAGGTTGTGGCAAATGAAACGGGCAGAGTTTCCTTGGAGAGCACTGGCACAGTCCTTAGGTGTGACACCACCTTTCTGGGTGTCATCCAGGAGGTCCAGGCTAAGGCTGTGTCAGACAGGGCATTAGTGCCAAGCTTAGACTGTATAATTGGAGTAAAGTTGAGTGGCATGCAGGTTGATCCTCATTTGGCGTTTCTGGGTAGCCCCAGGGGCAACGTTTTTCTTCTGGAGGGAAGGAAGATTGCTGCATTGTGGCGACGGAATTCTCACACTGGAGGGCTTGTGGGCCAGAATTGTGAGGAAGGAAGTGTGAGAACACAAGCTAGGCTTAGGTTTTGGGTCAAGATCATGGCAGGCACACTCTGTAGAGCTAAATCTAAATCTCATGCATCTGAAGTCAGGGCGAGGATCAGACGTAGGCTCAGGTTGAAGTTTCTGTTCAGGATGGCCCCTTCATGATGGTGGGGGGCATCATGGGGCTATGGAGACTTTCCCACTATTGGCATTGTATGTTGCTCCAATCGGCAAGGATTCCTTCTACAGGACAGTCGAGACCGGTCATATTGTTCCAGGACGTCCCATGCGGAACCACGGCAGTGCAGGGTTCTAAGGATGGATTCCTGGAGTGCCCGCCTCACATTCCTATTGTCTCCTAGTGACAAGGCAGGTTCGATCTGCTTCTTTTGGGGAGCAACCAAAGGGGATGTGTTGAAATGGACTCGCCTGTGGATGGGTAATAATGTGGGTTTGTGTCCATGGAGACCTTGGAATGGGGTGTTGGCTGCTGGGACCTGAAGGTTTCCTTTAACTGGAGGTTGTGACACAGCTCCAAAATGCATGTTTCCCATGTGGAAATGAGATTTGTTCAGACTGGTACCTCCAGAAGAACACATATGCTGGTATTGGAAACCAGGCCTCTGAGGAGAGATGCCTGGAATCAAAAGCAATGGATCTGATTAGGGCCTAGGTGCCTGTCCGGTTCAATCTTCTTCTCTGGGGTTATCTGTCTATGGGTCTGAGTTGAGGTAGTTGCTCATCTTGGGACAGATCACCCTGTTTGCCCTGAGTGGCCAACACTATTGGGATGGCCTCAGGGACGTTGGAGTGTTCTCCTAATCTTTAGGGTTGTGGCCAATGGAATGGGCAGAATTTGCTTGGAGAATGCAGGCACAGTCCTGAGGCATGGCTCCAGGGGCCCCAGGCTGGAGGGTGTGTGGGCCAGGACAGTGGGGACAGAAATCTGAAAACCCAAACTCAGCTTAGGTTTGGGGACGTAGGTATGACAGGCCTGATCTATAGACCGTGAGGAGAATTTTTCAGGCTATGAACAAAGGGCAAGTGTGAGGCATATCTCCAGGCTTTTGTCTCTAGATTTTGTGTCAATGGTGGCCATGGAATGACGGGATGGCCTCTTTGGCCATGGATGATTCTTTCTCTTTTAAGATTTGGTCAGATCCCAAGTTTTGGGGCTCATTCAGGGGATGGAGGAGACCCTTCGATATTTTTTTCCTCAGGGGTTCCAGAGCAGAGACCTGAATAGGGGTGACTAGACCTCTCAACCTCTCATTAATATTGGGGGACTAGGGATGGCAATGCGGGTTCTTGGTCCAGATCCTGAGAGGCTTTACTTGAGGACAGGGCTCACACTGAGGGTCCCAATGTGTTTGTGCCCATTGCGGTTCTCAAGCATGGGGAGTCATGGGCTACACTGGATTCTCCTACACTGAACGTTGGAAAACATGCCAACCACAAGGTTTCTTGCCTTGAGGAAGAAGGAGTTTCATTTCTGCATCACGTTCACCCCTGTGTAGTGAGTATATATAAGGTCTAGGTTCTGAAACCTGAAAACCAAGGTTGGGAAGAGATGATGACCTAAAGCCATGGCGGGTCTGATGTGCTCAGTGTACAGCCAGCTGTCTGGGTGTTGGTTGGGAATTCAGACCTCAGGCTGTGCAAGACAGGGCATTAACGCCGAAGCGAAACTGTATAATTGGGGTAGAGTCAAGTGGCATGCAGGTTGATCCTCATTTGGTGTTTCTGGTTAGCCCGATAGGACAACGTTTCTCTCCTGGAGGGCAGTCAGAGTGCTGCATTGTGTCTCTCCAGAATTCCATAACTGGAGGGCTGGTGGGCTCGGAGTGTGAGGACGAAGTCTGAGAACAATAGCTAGGTTTTGCTTCGGGGCGGGGTTTCGGCAGGCACACTCTGCAGAGTTGAATCAAGATTTCGTGCATCTGAAGTCAGGGCGAGGATTAGACGTTGGCTCAGGTTGGAGTTTCTGTCCAAGATGGCTCTTTCATGAAGGGGACGGTGCACCACGAGGCCACAGAGCTTTTCCCATGATGGGAGTTGTGAGGTGCTCCAAAGCGCAAGGATTCCGTCTGCAGGACAGCTGTGACCTGTTGGATGGCTCCAGGACGTCCCATATGGAATTACTTCAGAGTAGTTTTCTACAGATGGATGCCTAGCCAGCCCGCCTCACATTCCAATTGTCTCCTAGTGACAAGATAGGTTCGATCTGCTGGCTCTAGGGGAGCACCCAAGGGCACTGAGTTGAAATAGACTCTCCTGCAGATGGGTCCTAATGTGGGATTGTGTCCATGGAGACCTTGGAATGAGGTGGTGGCACCGGGGCCCTGAAGGATTTTCCTAGCCGGAGGTTATGACACAGCTTGAAAGAGCACGTTTCCCATGTGGAGAAGACATTTGTTCTGACTGATGACTCAGGAAACCCCCATATGGTGGTATTGAAAACCAGGCCTCTGAGGTTCTGACATAGCTCCACGAGCAAGTTTCCAATGTGCAGACAAGACTTGCTCTGAAGGGGCCTCTGGAAACCCCATAGGCTGGTATTGGAAAGCAGGCCTCTGAGAAGAGATGCCTGGAAACCAAAGCAATGGATCTGATTAGGGCCTAGGGGCCTGTCCAGTTCAATGTTCTTCTCTGGGGACATCTGTCTCCGAGTTGGTGTGGAGCTAGTTGCTCAGCTAGAGTCAGATCACCCCTGTTTGTTCCAAGCGGCCTACAATATTGGTATGGTCCCAGGGACATTGGAGATTTCTCCTGATTTATATGGTTGTGGCCAATGGAATATGAAGAATTCCCTTTGAGAGGGAAGGAACAATCCTGAGGTGTGGTTCCAGGGGCCCTAGCCTGGAGGGTGTGTGTTTTCAGACAACTGTCCAAACAGCCCAGGCCTACACAACCTACAGGCTCAGGCCCCTGGAGCCAAACCTGAGGACTGTACTTGCCCTCTCCAAGGGAATTGTGTGTGCCCATTTCAATGGCCACAACCCTTCTAATAGGATAAACCTCCAAAGTCCCTGATCCATCTCAATAGTGGTGACTTCCCAGGAAAAACAGGGGCAATCTGAGCCCAACTGAGCATCTACCTGCACTCAGACCCATAGACAGATGTCCCCAGAGGTAAAAAGGAAAGAACAGGCCCCTAGGCACTAATCAGATCCATTGCTTTGGTTTCCAGGCATCTCTCCTCAGAGGCCTGGATTTCAAAAGCAGCATATAGCTGTTTCTTGACCCACACATCAGAAAACATCTCATCTACACATGGGAAACTTGCACGTTGGGCTGTGTCAAAGCCTCTGTTAAGGAGAACCCTTTAGGGCCCCAGTGCCTCCGCTTCATTCCAAGGTCTCCATAGACACAAAAGCACATTAGACCCATCCCCAGGGGTGTCCATTTCAACTCAGCGTCCTCGGTTGCTCCCCACAGATCCAGGAGATCTAACCTGTCTTGTTGCTAGGAGATAATTGGAATGCGAGGTGGGCTACCCAGCCATCCATCCTTAGAACCCTGCTCAGAATCATTGGCCTGGATCCAAACGACAGGTCTCAATTGTCCTGCAGAAGACTCTCTGCAGTTTGGAGCTTCTCACAACTCCCATCGTGGGAAAACCCCCATGGCCTCGTGATGCCCCCCAATTCATGAAGGGGCCATCAGGGACAGAAACTCCAACCTGAGCGATCGTCTGATCCTCGCCCTGACTTCAGATGCACGAGATCTAGATTCAGGTCTGTAGATTGTGCGTGCTATGGCCTCACCCAGAAACCTAAGCCTAGCTTGTGTTCTCAAACTTTTGTCGTCAGACTACTGGCCCACAAGCCTTCCAGTTTGGCAATCCAGAACTACAATGCAGCACTCTGCCGGCCCTCCAGAAGAAAAACATTGTCTGCTGGGGCAACCCAGTAACCCCAAATGAGGATCAAACTGCACCGACCTTGGCTGTACCCCAAATACATAGGCTGACCAGGGCACTAATGCCCTTTCTGAGACAGCCTGAGCCTGGACCCCCTGGCCCCTCCCAGACAGCTGGCCGCACACTGAGCACATCGAGCCGCCATGGCCTTAGGTCATCATCTCTTCCCACCCTCGGTTTTCAGGTTTCAGAACCTAGACCTTATCTCCAATCACTGCCCAGGGTTGAAGGTGATGCAGAAATCAGAACTCCTTCCCCATGGCAAGAAACCTTGTGGTTGGCATGTTGTCCAACGTTCAGTGTAGTTGAAACCAGTGTGGCCCATGAGGCCCCGCCCATGCTCGCGGGACACATTGGTCACAAACACACATTGTGACCCTCAGGCCGAGCCCAATCCTCAAGTAAGGCCACTCAGTGGCTGGATGAAGTGATATCATATTGGGCTTGCCATGCCCCTAGGCCCCAATTTTTAACCATAGTTTGGGTTGTCCCTTCAGTCTTCCCCACGGCTTTGCTTTGGAATTCCTCTTTTGGTGGGACACCTGAGGTAACAAAACTGAAATGAGTCCTCCCATCCCACAGATTGACGAAAAGCAATTGGGAATCAGGCCAAATCCTCAGAGAGGAAGATTCGTCCATGGCCATGAGGCCGCCCCGACATTCCACGGCCATCGCTGATACAAAATTCAGAGACAAAAGCCTGAGCAAGCGCCTCAGACTCGCACTTCCTTCATATCCTGAAGATTTCTTCTCATGGTTTGTCGATCGGGCCTGCCATACCTACGTGCCCAAACCTAAGCTGAGTTTGTGTTTTCAGACTTCTGTCCTCAAAGTCTTGGGCCACACACCCTCCAGGCTGGGCCCCTGGAGCCACACATTAGGACTGTGCCTACCAATCCATGGGAATTCTGCCCATTCCATGGTCCAAAATCGTACAAATTAGGAGAAACCTCCAAAGTCCCTGAGGCCATCCCAATAGTGTAGGTTGCCTGGAACAAACAAGGGCTATCTGACACCAGCTGATAATCGACCTCCACTCATACCATAGATGGATGTCCCCAGAGAAGAAGATTGAACCAGACAGGACCCTAGGCCATAATAGGATCCATTGCTTTGGGTTACAGGCATGTGTCCTCAAAAGCCTGATTCCAATACGAGCATAGGGGTTTTCCTGAGGCACCCATCAGAACTCATCTCGTCTCCACAAGGAAACCTGTGCATGGGAGCCATGTCCAAAGCTTAGGAGAGTACTTCAGGGTCCCGGTGCCACCGCCCCATTCCAAGGCCCTCATGGACACAAAAACACATTAGGACCCATCCTCAGGAAAGTCCATTTCAACTCAGCCACCCCGGTTGCTCCCGCAGAGCCATCAGATCTAAACTGTCTTGGTGCTAGGTGACAATTGGAATGCGAGGCGGGCTTCCCAGGCATCCATCCGCGAACGGTGCTCTGGAGTCATTCCATATGGGATGTCCTGGAGCTGTCCAACAGGTCTCAATTGTCCCGCAGAAGGAATCCTTGAAGGGGGCATCCCACAACTCCCAACGTGGGAAAACCTCAATGGCCTTGAGATTCCGCTCCCTTCATGAAGCGGCCGTCATGCTCAGAAACTCCAACCTGAGCCAACGTCTGATCCTCGCCCTGACTTCAGATGCATGAGATATTGGTTCAGATCTGCAGGGGGTACCTGCCGTGCCCTCGCCCTGAAACCCAAGTCTAGCTTGTCTTCTCAGACTTCCGTCCTCACACTCCTTGCCCCAAAGCCCTCAAGTTTGGCAATTCCGGACCCACAATGCAGCACTCTGCCAGCCCTCTAGAAAAAAAATGATTGCCTCATGAGCTGCCCAGGCACCTTAAATGAGGGTAAACCTACACAGCACTCGACTTTACCCAAATTATATAGTCTAACCTGGGCACTAATGCACTGTCGAACACAACCTGAGCCCGGACCTCCTGACCAACACCCAGAAAGCTGACCGCACACTGAGCACATAAAACCCGCCATGGCCTTAGGTCATCATCTCTTCCCTACCTCAGTTTTCAGGCTTCAGAACCGAGACCTTATCTCCAATCACTTCCCAGGGGTGAGTGTGATGCAGAAATCAGAACTCCTCCTTACCCATGGCAAGAACCCTTGTGGTTGGCACGTTGTCCAACGTTCAGTGTAGGAGAAACCAGCATTCACCCTGAGGCCCCGCCCATTCTTGAATGCGACGAGGGCATACACACGCATTGTGACCCTCAGCATGAGTCCTTTCCTCTAGTAAGTCCTCTCAGTTGCTGGAACATTAGATGTCATAATGGGCTTGACATGTCCCTAGGCCCCAATTTTTAACCAAATTTCTGATGGTCCAGTCGCCCCTCCCCAGGGCTCTACTCTGGAATCCCTCATTTGTTGGGACACCTGAGGGTAAAAAAGAAAAAAACAAGAATAAAAAAAAAAAAAAACAGACTTCTTCCAGCCCACAGAATGACCCCAAACTCTTTGGACTGGGCCAAACCACCAGAGAGTAAGACTCGTCCATTTCCCATGAAGTCACCCAGAAATTCCACGACCATGAGTGACACGATATCCAGAGAGAAAAACTTGAGCAGGAGCCTCACACTCGCCCTTCTTTCAAATCCCGAAGAGTTCTCCTCATGGTCTGTAGATCAGTCCTGCCATACCTATGACCCGAAACATAAGCCGAGTTTGTGTTTTCAGACAACTGTCCAAACAGCCCTGGCCTACACAACCTACAGGCTCAGGCCCCTGGAGCCAAACCTGAGGACTGTACTTGCCCTCTCCAAGGGAATTGTGTGTGCCCATTCCAATGGCCACAACCCTTCTAATAGGATAAACCACCAATGTCCCTGATCCATCTAAATAGTGGTGGCTTCCCAGGAAAAACAGGGGCAATCTGAGCCCAACTGAGAACCTACCTGCACTCAGACCCATAGACAGATGTCCCCAGAGGTAAAAAGGAAAGAACAGGACCCTAGGCACTAATCAGATCCATTGCTTTGGTTTCCAGGCATCTCTCCTCAGAGGCCTGGATTTCAAAAGCAGCATATAGCTGTTTCTTCACTCACCCATCAGAAAACATCTCATCTACACATGGGAAACTTGCACGTTGGAGCTGTGTCAAAGCCTCTGTTTAGGAGAACCCTTTAGGGCCCCAGTGCCACCGCTTCATTCCAAGGTCTCCATAGACACAAAAGCACGTTAGGACCCATCCCCAGGGGTGTCCATTTCAACTCAGCGTCCTCGGTTGCTCCCACAGATCCAGGAGATCTAACCTGTCTTGTTGCTAGGAGACAATTGGAATGCGAGGTGGGCTACCCAGCCATCCATCCTAGGAACCCTGCTCAGAATCATTGGCCTGGAGCCAAACAACAGGTCTAAATTGTCCTGCAGAAGACTCTCTGCAGTTTGGAGCTTCTCACAACTCCCATCGTGGGAAAACACCCATGGCCTCGTGATGCCCCCCCCACATTCATGAAGGAGCCATCAGGGACAGAAACTCCAACCTGAGCAATCGTCTGATCCTCGCCCTGACTTCAGATGCACGAGATCTCGATTCAGGTCTGTAGATTGTGCGTGCTATGGCCTCACCCAGAAACCTAAGCCTAGCTTGTGTTCTCAAACTTTTGTCGTCAGACTACTGGCCCACAAGCCCTCCAGTTTGGCAATCCAGAACTACAATGCAGCACTCTGCCGGCCCTCCAGAAGAAAAACATAGTCCTCTGGGGCTAAACAGTAACCCCAAATGAGGATCAACCTGCACCGACCTTGGCTGTACCCCAAATACATAGGCTGACCAGGGCACTAATGCCCTTTCTGACACAGCCTGAGCCTGGACCCCCTGGCCCCTCCCAGACAGCTGGCCGCACACTGAGCACATCGAGCCGCCATGGCCTTAGGTCGTCATCTCTTCCCACCCTCGGTTTTCAGGTTTCAGAACCTAGACCTTATCTCCAATCACTGCCCAGGGTTGAAGGTGATGCAGAAATCAGAACTCCTTCCCCATGGCAAGAAACCTTGTGGTTGGCATGGTGTCCAACGTTCAATGTAGTTGAAACCAGTGTGGCCCATGAGGCCCCGCCCATGCTCGCGGGCCACATTGTTCACAAACACACATTGTGACCCTCAGAATGAGCCCAGTCCTCAAGTAAGGCCACTCAGTGGCTGGATGAAAAGATAGCATATTGGGCTTGCCATGCCCGTAGGACCCAATTTTTAACCATAGTTCGGGTTGTCCCTTCAGTCTTCCCCATGGCTTTGCTTTGGAATTCCTCTTTTGGTGGGACACCTGAGGTAACAAACCTGAAAGGAGACCTCCCATCCCACAGATTGACGCAAAGCAATTGGGAATCGGGCCAAATCCTCAGAGAGGAAGATTCGTCCATGGCCCATGAGGCCTCCCTGACATTCCACGGCAGTTTCTGATACAAAATCCAGAGACAAAAGCCTGAGCAAACGCCTCAGACTCGCACTTTCTTCATATCCTGAAGAGATCTTCTCATGGTTTGTAGATCGGGCCTGCCATACCTACGTGCCCAAACCTAAGGTGAGTTTGTGTTTTCAGACTTCTGTCCTCAAAGTCTTGGGCCACACACCCTCCAGGCTGGGCGCCTGGAGCCACACATTCGGACTGTGCCTACCAATCCATGGGAATTCTGCCCACTCCATGGTCCAAAATCGTACAAATTAGGAGAAACCTCCAAATTCCCTGAGGCCATCCCAATAGTGTAGGTCGCCCGGAGGAAACAAGGGCTGTCTGACACCAGCTGATAATCGACCTCCACTCATACCATAGATGGGTGTTCCCAGAGAAGAAGATTGAACCAGACAGGACCCTAGGCCATAATAGGATCCATTGCTTTGTTTTACAGGCATGTCTCCTCAAAAGCCTGATTCCAATACGAGCATAGGGGTTTTCCTGAGGCACCCATCAGAACTCATCTCGTCTCCACAAGGAAACCTGTGCATGGGAGCTATGTCAAAAGCTTAGGAGAGTACTTCAGGGTCCCAGTGCCACCACCCCATTTCAAGGCCCTCATGGAAATAAAAACCCATTAGGACACATCCTCAGGAAAGTCCATTTCAACTCAGCCACCCCGGTTGCTCCCGCAGAGCCATCAGATCTAAACTGTCTTGTTGCTAGGAGACAATTGGAATGCGAGGCGGGCTTCCCAGGCTTCCATCCTCTAAGGGTGCTCTGGAGTCATTCCGTATGGGATGTCCTGGAGCTGTCCAGCAGGTCTCAATTGTTCCGCAGAAGGAATCCTTGAAGGGGGCATCCCACAACTCCCAACGTGGGAAAACCTCAATGGCCTTGAGATTCCGCTCCCTTCATGAAGCGGCCGTCATGCACAGAAACTTCAACCTGAGCCAACGTCTGATCCTCGCCTGAATTCAGATGCATGAGATATTGGTTCAGATCTGCAGGGGGTACCTGCCGTGCCCTCGCCCTGAAAGCCAAGTCTAGCTTGTCTTCTCAGACTTCCGTCCTCACACCCCTGGCCCCGAAGCCCTCAAGTTTGGCAATTCCGGACCCACAGTGCAGCACTGTGCCTGCCCTGTGGAAAAAAATTATTGCTTCATGAGCTGCCCAGGCATCTTAAATGAGAATAAACCTACACAGCACTCGACTCTACCCAAATTATATAGTTTAACGTGGGAACTAAACCACTGTCGGACACAACCTGAGCCCGGACCTCAGACCAACCCCCAGAAAGCTGACAGCACACTGAGCACATAAGACCCGCCATGGCCTTAGGTCATCATCTCTTCCCTACTTCAGTTTTCAGGCTTCAGAACCGAGACCTTATCGCCAATCACTGCCCAGGTTTGAGTGTGATGCAGAAATCAGAACTCCTCCTTACCCATGGCAAGAAACCTTGTGGTTGGCACATTGTCAACGGTCAGAGTAGAAGAAACCAGCATTCACCCCGAGGCCCCGCCCATTCTTGAGTGCGACGGGGTCATAAACACGCATTGTGACCCTCAGCATGAGTCTTCTCCTCTAGTAAGTCCTCTCAGTGGCTGGACCATTAGATGTCATAATGGGCTTGACTTGTCCCTAGGCCCTAATTTTTACCAGATTTCTGATTGTCCAGTCGCCCCTCCCCAGGGCTCTACTCTGGAATCCCTCATTTTGTGGGACACCTGAGGTTAAAAAAGAAAACAACAACAATAACAAAACGGACGTCTTCCATCCCACAGAATGACCCCAAACACTTTGGACGGGGCCAAGCCACCAGAGAGTAAGACTCATCCATTTCCCATGAAGTCACCCAGAAATTTCACCACCGTGAGTGACACGATATCCAGAGACAAAAACGTGAGCAAGAGCCTCACACTCGCTCTTTTTTCAAATCCCGAAGAGTTCTCCTCATGGTCTGTAGATCAGTCCTGCCATAACTATGACCGGAAACATAAGCCGAGGTTGTGTTTTCAGACAACTGTCCAAACATCCCTGGCCTACACAACCTACAGGATCAGGGCCCTGGAGCCAAGCCTGAGGACTGTACTTGCCCTCTGTAAGGAAATGTGTTTGCCATTTCCAATGGCCACAACCCTTCTATAGAATAAACACCCAATACCTGATCCATCTCACTAGGGCTGGCTTCCCAGGAAAAACAGGGGCAATCTGAGCCCATCTGTGCACCTACCTGCACTCAGACCCATAAACAGATGTCCCCAGAGGTAAAAAGGAAAGAACAGGCCCCTAGGCACTAATCAGATCCATTGCTTTGATTTCCAGGATCTCTCCTCAGACGCCTGGATTTCAAAACCAGCAATGGCTTTTTCTTGATGCACCCATCAGAAAAAATCTCATCTACACATGGGAAACTAGCACGTTGGAGCTCTGTCAAAGCCTCAATTTGGAGAACCCATCAGGGCCCCAGTGCCACCGCTTCATTCCAAGGTCTCGATACACACAAAAGCACGCTAGGACCCAACCCCAGGAGAGTCCATTTCAACTCAGCCTCCTCGGTTGCTCCCCCAGATTCAGCAGATCTACCCTGTCTTGTTGCTAGGAGACAATTGGAATGCGAGGTGGGCTAACCAGTAATCCATCCTTAGAACCCTGCTCAGAATCATTGGCCTGGAGCCAAACAACAGGTCTCAATTGTCCTGCAGAAGACACTTTGCAGTTTGGAGCTTCTCACAAATCCCATCGTGGGACAACCCCCATGGCCGTGTGATGCTCCCCCTTCATGAAGTGGCCATAAAGGACAGAAACTCCAACCTGAGCGATCGTCTGATCCTCGCCCTGACTTCAGATGCACGAGATCTCGATTCCGGTCTGTAGATTCTGCCTGCCATGTCCTCAACCAGAAACCTAAGCCGAGCTTGTGTTCTCAGACTTCTGTCCTCAGACTACTGGCCCACAAGCCCTCCAGTTTGGCAATCTAGAACTACAATGCAGCACTCTGCCTGCCCTCCAGAAGAAAAACATTGCCCTCTTGGGCTACCCAGTAACCCCAAGTGAGGATCAACCTGCACCTACCTTGGCTGTACCCTGAACATATAGGCTGACCAGGGCACTAATGCCCTTTCTGACACAGCCTGAGCCTGGACTTCCTGGCCCCAACCAGACAGCTTGCCGCACACTGAGCACATCGAGCCACCATGGCCTTAGGTTGTCATCTCTTCCCAACCTCGGTTTTCAGGCTTTAGATTCTAGACCTTATCTCCAATCACTGCCCAGGGTTGATCCTGATGCAGAAATCAGAAGTCCTTCCCCATGGCAAGAAACCTTGTGTTTGGCATGTTGTCCAACTTTCAGTGTAGTTGAATCCAGTGTTGCCCATGAGGCCCCTCCATGCTCGCAGGCTACATTGGTCACAAACACACATTGTGACCCTCAGCCTTACCAAAGTCCTCAAGTAAGGCCTCTCAGTGGCTGATGAAGAGATAGCATATTGGGATTGCCATGCCCCTAGGCCTCAATTTTTAACCATAGTTCAGGTGGTCCCTTCAGTCTTCCCCACGGCTTTGCTTTGGAATTCCTCTTTTCGTGGGACACCTGAGGTAACATAACTGAAAGGATGCTTCCCATCCCACAGATTGACGAAAAATAATTGGGAATCGGGCGAAATCATTATAGAGGTAGATGCGTCCATGGCCCATGAGGCATCCCCGACATTCCACGGAGATCGCTGATACAAATTCCAGAGACAAATGCCTGAGCAAGCGCCTCAGACTCACTCTATATTCAAATCTTCATGAGTTCTTCTCATGGTTTGTAGATTGGGCCTGCCATACCGATGTCCCCAAAGCTGAGTTTGAGTATCGGAATCACAATCAGTACTCTGCCTTCCACAATGCTGTAATGCTTGTTCTTCGCATGGAGTCACACCTTCACGTGGGGAACCCTTCATGGCCCCTGATGCCACGCCCAAACATGAGTGCTGCTTGGGCACAAATTCACACTGTGACCCTAGCATGAGCCCCATGACAACGAAAGGCCTGTCAGGATCGGGACGAAGATCCTGCCTATAGTCCTTGCCATGCCCATAGTCACCCAGGACTAACTAGATGGTGTGTATTCCAGTTGAGGGAACCCACTGCTGTGCTCTAGAGTCCCTCACCTGGGAGGTCCTTTGTGGCAGAAAACAGTACTCTTCACTTCCCACAGAATGAACACAAACCCTTGGGAGGTTGGACAATCCCCCGAGAGGAAGGCTCTTCCTCGGAAACTGAAGCAACCCCTACCGTGACCGGACACTGTGAACGCAACACCCAGAGACAAAAGCCTGAGCAACTGCCTCCCAAGTGCCCTCCTTTGATATCCAGAGGATCTCCACTCACGGACTGGAGATCAGGCCTGCCATTACATTGGCCCCTAGCTGAGCCAAGTTTGCTTTTTCAGACATCTGTCCCCACAGCCCTGGCAAACACAGCCTCTAGGCTGGGTCCTCTGGAGCCATACCACAGGACCGTGCCTGCTCTCTCCTGGGAAACTGTGTCCATTCCTTTGGCCACACACCTCCAGAATATGAGAAACCTCAAGGCCTCCGAGGACATCCCACTACTGGGAGCCTCACTGTACTCACAGGGGCATTCGGACACAAGCTGAGCAGCTACATCCATGAATGCATGCACACAGATGTCAACAGAGATAGAAGGTTCAGCCGGACAGGCCTTTAGGCCGTAGTCTCAACTCTTGCTTTGGTTTCCAGGTGTCACTCCTCAGAGGCTTTGGTTCGAAGAACAGGGTATGGGGCTTTCCTGAGGCACGGAACAGAACTCCTCTCGTCTCCACATGGGAAGTTGCCTTGTTGGAGCCGTGTCAAACACCTCATGTTGGAGAATCCTGCAGAGTCCCTGAGCCACCTCCACATTCCAAGGTCTCCCAGGCCACCAAGCCACAGTAGGACTCATCTTCAGGAGAGTCCATTTCAACTCTCCCCTCTGGGTAGCTCACGCAGGAGCCCGCAGATTGAGCCTGCCTTGTCCTGACTAAAGAGTGGGAATATGAGGTGGCGTTCCCAGGCATCCATGCTTAGACACCTGCTCTCGAGTCTTTCCATATGGGGCCTCTTGGAACCATCCAATAGGACTCGACTGTTGTGCAGAAGGTAACCTTCAGTTTTGGAGCAGTTCACAAATCCCATCATAGGCAAAATTTTCTGGCCTCATGAAGCCCCCACACCCTTCAGGAAGAGGGCATGCTGGACAAGAACTCTAGCCTGAGGCACGTCTCATAGTTGAAATGACCTCAGTGCAGGAGATCTCGATTCAGCCTCTGCAGAGTGGGCCTGCCGTGCCCTCGGTCCCAAACCTCACGCTAGCTTGTGTTTTCAGACTTCCTTCCTCACACTCCTGGCAAACAAGCTCTCCGAACTAGGAACTCCGGAACCAAAATCCAGCCCAGTGTCTGCCCAACGGAAGAAAAACGTTTCCCTGTGGGGCTCTCCATAAAACCGAGATGAGGATCAACCTGTTCGGGCCTCGACGGTACCCGAACTGGATAGGCTGCTCTGGGCACTCATGCTCTGCCTGACACAGCCTGAAGCCAGACGTCCAGACAGACAAGGAGGCAGCTGGCCGCACACACAGACTTCAGACACGCCATGGTCTTATGCCGTCACCTCATCCTAACCTTGGTTTTCAGATATTTGAACCTAGACATTATATCAATTCTCCACACAGCTGGTTATAGCAAGCACAAAACAGAACTCCTCCTTCCCCATGGCTGTCAAGCTTGCTCTTGGCATGGAGTCACACCTTCAGGGTGGGAGAAACCTTCATGGCCCCTGATGCCACGCCCAAACTTGAGTGCTGCTTGGGCACAAATTCACACTGTGACCCTCAGCATGAGCCCCATGCCAAAGAAAGGCCTGTCAGGGCCTGGACCAAGAGCCCACATATGGGGCTTGCCAAGGCCCTATGCACCCAATCCTCACCACGGTTTGAATTTTCCAGTCGCCCCGCCCGTACCTGGAGCTCTGCTCTGGAATCCCTTTCTTGGAGTGACCTATGAGCCAGACAACACGACTCCACCCTTCCCACAAAATGACCCCAAACTCTTGGGAGCTGGGACAAATCCCCAGAGAGGGATACTCGTCCACAGTACCTGAGGCCACCGCTCCAATCCACGGCTATCCCGGACACAACATCCAGAGACAAAAGCCTGAAGGAACGCCTCCCACTCACCCTTGTTTCAGAGGCCCAGGAGCTCCCTCTCGGGCTGTACATCCGGACTGCCATACCCTAGGCGCCACTCATAAGCTGAGTTTGTGTATTCAGACTTCTGTGCCCACAGCGTGGACCCACACAACATCCAGGCTAGGGCCTCTGGACCAAACAGCGAAAGATTGTGCCTGCCCCCTCCAAGGAAAGTGTGCCCAATCCATTGACCACAACCCTACAGGTTAGGGAAAACCTCCAAGGTCCCTGAGGCCATCAATAGTATAGGCCACCCTGGACTAAGAGGGGCTCTCTGACACCAGCGGAGCAACTATCTCCACTTAGACTCTCAGACAGTGTCCCCAGAGACAGAAGGTTGAAATGGACAGGCCCCCAGGCCCTAATCTGAACCTTAGCTTTGGTTTCCATGTTTCCGTTCTCAGAGGACTGTATTCGTAGACCAGCACATGGGGCTTTTCTGAGGCACCAAACCAAACCTCTCTCATCTCCACATGGGCAGCTTTCTTACTGGGATGTATCAAACACTTCAGGTAGGAGAGTCCCGCAGGGCCACTGAACAACCAGCACATTCCAAGGTCTCCATGGACCCAAACACACATTATGACGCATCCTCAGGAGAGGCCATTTCAACTCAGCCCCCTGGGTCGCGTGTTCCAGAGGCAGCAGATCAAACATATCTTGTCGCTAATAGCCAATGGGAATGCGAGGCATGCTGTACACGGATCCATCCTTCGAACCCTGCTCTCCAGTCCTTCCATATGGTATGTCCTGGAGCCATGCAACGGGACTCGAATGTCCCGTAGAAGGAAACCTTGGGGTTTGGGGCAACCTCCAAACTCAGCGTGGGAAAACTTCCTTGGCTTCATGAGGCCCCCACTTCATGAAGGTGCCATCATGGACACATACTCCAGCCTCAGCCAACGTCTGATCCTCAGAGTGACTTCAGATGCAGGAGATTTTGATTCAGCCTCTGCAGAGTGGGCCTGCTCTGCCCTTGACTCCAATCCTCACACTAGCTTGTGTTTTCAGACTTCTGTCCTCACACTCCTGGCCCACAAACCCTCCCTACTGGGAATTCTGGGGCCACAATGAAGCACTGTGCCTGCCTCCCAGGAGAAAAACATTGTCTATGGCGCTGCCCAGAAACCCCAAATGAGGATCAAACTGCTTGGCCCTCGGCAACACCTCAATTGCATAGGCTACCTTAAACAGTGAAGCTCTGTCGCAAATAGCCTGAGCCCAGACCTTCCAACAGACACCGACACAGCTGGCTGCACACCCAGCACATTGGACCCGCCACTGCCTTAGGCCACCATCCATTCCCAACCTGGGTTTTCAGTCATCGAAACCTAGACCTTATCTCCTAACCCTGCACAGGGGGGAACCTGATGCACAAGTCAGAACCTCTCCTTCCCCATGGCAAGAAACCTTGCTGCTGGCAGTGAGTCAAACCTTCAGTGTAGGAGAAAACGGCATGGCCCATGAGGCCACGCCCAAGCGTGAGGGCCACCTTGGGCACAAACACACATTATGACCCTCAGCGTGAGTACCTTATTCAAGTAACGCCTCTCAGTGACTGGACCAAGAGCCTTCATATGTGGCTTGCCATGCCCATAGGCAACCAGGACTAACTAGATGGTGTGTATTCCAGTTGAGGGAACCCACTGCTGTGCTCTAGAGTCCCTCTCCTGGGTGTCCCCTGTGGCAGAAAACAGTACTCTTCATTCCCACAGAATGAACACAAACACTTGGGAGCTTGGACAATCCCCCGAGAGGAAGGCTCTTCCTCGACCTCTGAGACAACCCCTAACCTGACCGGACACTGTAAACGCAACATCCAGAGACAAAATCCTGAGTGACTGCCTCCCACTTGCCCTACTTTGATTTCCAGAGGATCTCCCCTCACGGACTAGAGATCAGGCCTGCCATTACATTGGCCCCTAGCTGAGCCAAGTTTGCTTTTTCAGACATCTGTCCCCACAGCCCTGGCAAACACAGCCTCTAGGCTGGGTCCTCTGGAGCCATACCACAGGACCGTGCCTGCTCTCTCCTGGGAAACTGTGTCCATTCCTTTGGCCACACACCTCCAGAATATGAGAAACCTCAAGGCCTCCGAGGACATCCCACTACTGGGAGCCTCACTGGACTCACAGGGGCATTCGGACCCAAGCTCAACAGCTACATCCATGAATGCATGCACACAGATGTCAACAGAGATAGAAGGTTGAGCCGGACAGGCCTTTAGGCCGTAGTCTCAACTCTTGCTTTGGTTTCCAGGTGTCACTCCTCAAAGGCTTTGGTTCGAAGAACAGGGTATGGGGCTTTCCTGAGGCACGGAACAGAACTCCTCTCGTCTCCACATGGGAAGTTTCCTTGTTGGTCCGTGTCAAACACCTCATGTTGGAGAATCCTGCAGAGTCCCTGAGCCACCTCCACATTCCAAGGTCTCCCAGGCCACCAAGCCACAGTAGGACTCATCTTCAGGAGAGTCCATTTCAACTCTCCCCTCTGGGTAGCTCACGCAGGAGCCCGCAGATTGAGCCTGCCTTGTCCTGACTAAAGAGTGGGAATATGAGGTGGCGTTCCCAGGCATCCATGCTTAGACACCTGCTCTCGAGTCTTTCCATATGGGGCCTCTTGGAACCATCCAATAGGACTCGACTGTTGTGCAGAAGGTAACCTTCAGTTTTGGAGCAGTTCACAAATCCCATCGTAGGCAAAACTTTCTGGCCTCATGAAGCCCCCCACCCTTCAGGAAGAGGCCATGCTGGACAAAAACTCTAGCCTGAGGCACGTCTCATAGTTGACATGACCTCAGTGCAGGAGATCTCGATTCAGGCTCTGCAGAGTGGGCCTGCCGTGCCCTCGGTCCCAAACCTCACACTAGCTTGTGTTTTCGGACTTCCTTCCTCACACTCCTGGCAAGCAAGCCCTCCGGACTAGGAACTTCCTAACCAAAACCCAGCCCAGTGTCTGCCCAACGGAAGAAAAACGTATCCCTGTGGGGCTCTCCATAAAACCCAGATGAGGATCAACCTGCTCGGGCCTCGACGGTACCCGAACTGGATAGGCTGCTCTGGGCACTCATGCTCTGCCTGACACAGCCTAAAGCCAGACGTCCAGACAGACAAGGAGACAGCTGGCCGCACACCCAGCACTTCGGACACGCCATGGTCTTATGCCGTCACCTCATCCTAACCTTGGTTTTCAGATATTTGAACCTAGACATTATATCAATTCTCCACACAGCTGGGTATAGCAAGCACAAAACAGAACTCCTCCTTCCCCATGGCTGTCAAGCTTGCTCTTGGCATGGAGTCACACCTTCAGGGTGGGAGAAACCTTCTTGGCCCCTGATTCCACGCCCAAACTTGAGTGCTGCTTGGGCACAAATTCACACTGTGACCCTCAGCATGAGCCCCATGTCAAAGAAAGGCCTGTCAGGGCCTGGACCAAGAGCCCACATATGGGGCTTGCCAAGCCCCTATGCACCCAATCCTCACCATGGTTTGAATTTTCCAGTCGCCCCGCCAGTACCTGGAGCTCTGCTCTGGAATCTCTTTCTTGGAGAGACCCATGAGCCAGACAACACGACTCCACCCTTCCCACAAAATGACCCCAAACTCTTGGGAGCTGGGACAAATCCCCAGAGAGGGATACTCGTCCACAGTACCTGAGGCCACCGCTCCAATCCACGGCTATCCCGGACACAACATCCAGAGACAAAAGCCTGAAGGAACGCCTCCCACTCGCCCTTGTTTCAGAGGCCCAGGAGCTCCCTCTCGGGCTGTACATCCGGCCTGCCATACCCTAGGCGCCACTCATAAGCTGAGTTTGTGTATTCAGAATTCTGTGTCCACAGCCTGGACCCACACAACATCCAGGCTAGGGCCTCTGGACGAAACAGCGAAAGATTGTGCCTGCCCTCTCCAAGGAAAGTGTGCCCAATCCATTGACCACAACCCTACAGGTTAGGGAAAACCTCCAAGGTCCCTGAGGCCATCAATAGTATAGGCCACCCTGGACTAAGAGGGGCTCTCTGACACCAGCGGAGCAACTATCTCCACTTAGACTCTCAGACAGTGTCCCCAGAGACAGAAGGTTGAAATGGACAGGCCCCCAGGCCCTAATCTGAACCTTAGCTTTGGTTTCCATGTTTCCTTTCTCAGAGGACTGTTTTCGTAGACCAGCACATGGGGCTTTTCTGAGGCACCAAACCAAACCTCTCTCATCTCCACATGGGCAGCTTTCTTACTGGGATGTATCAAACACTTCAGGTAGGAGAGTCCCGCAGGGCCACTGAACAACCAGCACATTCCAAGGTCTCCATGGACCCAAACGCACATTATGACGCATCCTCAGGAGAGGCCATTTCAACTCAGCCCCCTGGGTCGCGTGTTCCAGAGGCAGCAGATCAAACATATCTTGTCGCTAATAGCCAATGGGAATGCGAGGCATGCTGTACAGGGTTCCATCCTTCGAACCCTGCTCTCCAGTCCTTCCATATGGTATGTCCTGGAGCCATGCAACAGGACTCGTATGTCCCGCAGAAGGAAACCTTGTGGTTTGGGGCAACCTCCAAACTCAGCGTGGGAAAACTTCCTTGGCCTCATGAGGCCCCCACTTCATGAAGGTGCCATCATGGACACATACTCCAGCCTCAGCCAACGTCTGATCCTCAGCCTGACTTCAGATGCAGGAGATTTTGATTCAGCCTCTGCAGAGTGGGCCTGCTCTGCCCTTGGCTCCAATCCTCACACTAGCTTGTGTTTTCAGACTTCCGTGCTCACACTTCTGGCCCACAAACCCTCCCTACTGGGAATTCTTTGGCCACAATGAAGCACTGTGCCTGCCTCCCAGGAGAAAAACATTGTCTATGGCGCTGCCCAGAAACCCCAAATGAGGATCAAACTGCTTGGCCCTCGGCAACACCCCAATTGCATAGGCTACCTTAAACAGTGATGCTCTGTCGCAAATAGCCTGAGCCCAGACCTTCCAACAGACACCGACACAGCTGGCTTCACACCCAGCACATTGGACCCGCCAATGCCTTAGGCCACCATCCATTCCCAACCTGGGTTTTCAGTCATCGGAACCTAGACCTTATCTCCAATCCCTGCACAGGGGGGAACCTGATGCACAAGACAGAACCCCTCCTTCCCCCTGGCAAGAAACCTTGCTGCTGGCAGTGAGTCAAACCTTCAGTGTAGGAGAAAACGGCATGGCCCATGAGGCCACGCCCAAGCGTGAGGGCCGCCTTGGGCACAAACACACATTGTGACCTTCAGCGTGAGTACCTTATTCAAGTACCGCCTCTCAGTGACTGGACCAAGAGCCCGCCTATGTGGCTTGCCATGCCCATAGGCACGCAGGATAACTAGATGGTGTGTATTCCAGTTGAGGGAACCCACTGCTGTGCTCTAGAGTCCCTCTCCTGGGGGTCCCCTGTGGCAGAAAACAGTACTCTTCATTCCCACAGAATGAACACAAACACTTGGGAGCTTGGACAATCCCCCGAGAGGAAGGCTCTTCCTCGGCCTCTGAGACAACCCCTACCCTAACCGGACACTGTAAACGCAACACCCAGAGACAAAATCCTGAGTGACTGCCTCCCACTTGCCCTACTTTGATTTCCAGAGGATCTCCCCTCACGGACTAGAGATCAGGCCTGCCATTACATTGGCCCCTAGCTGAGCCAAGTTTGCTTTTTCAGACATCTGTCCCCACAGACCTGGCAAACACAGCCTCTAGGCTGGGTCCTCTGGAGCCATACCACAGGACCGTGCCTGCTCTCTCCTGGGAAACTGTGTCCATTCCTTTGGCCACACACCTCCAGAATATGAGAAACCTCAAGGCCTCCGAGGACATCCCACTACTGGGAGCCTCACTGGACTCACAGGGGCATTCGGACACAAGCTGAGCAGCTACATCCATGAATGCATGCACACAGATGTCAACAGAGATAGACGGTTGAGCCGGACAGGCCTTTAGGCCGTAGTCTCAACTCTTGCTTTGGTTTCCAGTTGTCACTCCTCAGAGGCTTTGGTTCGAAGAACAGGGTATGGGGCTTTCCTGAGGCACGGAACAGAACTCCTCTCGTCTCCACATGGGAAGTTTCCTTGTTGGAGCCGTGTCAAACACCTCATGTTGGAGAATCCTGCAGAGTCCCTGAGCCACCTCCACATTCCAAGGTCTCCCAGGCCACCAAGCCACAGTAGGACTCATCTTCAGGAGAGTCCATTTCAACTCTCCCCTCTGGGTAGCTCACGCAGGAGCCCGCAGATTGAGCCTGCCTTGTCCTGACTAAAGAGTGGGAATATGAGGTGGCGTTCCCAGGCATCCATGCTTAGACACCTGCTCTCGAGTCTTTCCATATGGGGCCTCTTGGAACCATCCAATAGGACTCGACTGTTGTGCAGAAGGTAACCTTCAGTTTTGGAGCAGTTCACAAATCCCATCATAGGCAAAATTTTCTGGCCTCATGAAGCCCCCACACCCTTCAGGAAGAGGGCATGCTGGACAAGAACTCTAGCCTGAGGCACGTCTCATAGTTGAAATGACCTCAGTGCAGGAGATCTCGATTCAGCCTCTGCAGAGTGGGCCTGCCGTGCCCTCGGTCCCAAACCTCACGCTAGCTTGTGTTTTCAAACTTCCTTCCTCACACACCTGGCAAACAAGCCCTCCGAACTAGGAACTCCGGAACCAAAATCCAGCCCAGTGTCTGCCCAACGGAAGAAAAACGTTTCCCTGTGGGGCTCTCCATAAAACCCAGATGAGGATCAACCTGCTCGGGCCGCGACGGTACCCGAACTGGATAGGCTGCTCTGGGCACTCATGCTCTGCCTGAAACAGCCTGAAGCCAGACGTCCAGACAGACAAGGAGACAGCTGGCCGCACACCCAGCACTTCGGACACGCCATGGTCTTATGCCGTCACCTCATCCTAACCTTGGTTTTCAGATATTTGAACCTAGACATTATATCAATTCTCCACACAGCTGGGTATAGCAAGCACAAAACAGAACTCCTCCTTCCCCATGGCTGTCAAGCTTGCTCTTGGCATGGAGTCACACCTTCAGGGTGGGAGAAATCTTCATGGCCCCTGATGCCACGCCCAAACTTGAGTGCTGCTTGGGCACAAATTCACACTGTGACCCTCAGCATGAGCCCCATGTCAAAGAAAGGCCTGTCAGGGCCTGGACCAAGAGCCCACATATGGGGCTTGCCAAGCCCCTATGCACCCAATCCTCACCACGGTTTGAATTTTCCAGTCGCCCCGCCCGTACCTGGAGCTCTGCTCTGGAATCCCTTTCTTGGAGAGACCTATGAGCCAGACAACACGACTCCACCCTTCCCACAAAATGACCCCAAACTCTTGGGAGCTGGGACAAATCCCCAGAGAGGGATACTCGTCCACAGTACCTGAGGCCACCGCTCCAATCCACGGCTATCCCGGACACAACATCCAGAGACAAAAGCCTGAAGGAACGCCTCCCACTCGCCCTTGTTTCAGAGGCCCAGGAGCTCCCTCTCGGGCTGTACATCCGGCCTGCCATACCCTAGGCGCCACTCATAAGCTGAGTTTGTGTATTCAGACTTCTGTGCCCACAGCCTGGACCCACACAACATCCAGGCTAGGGCCTCTGGACCAAACAGCGAAAGATTGTGCCTGCCCTCTCCAAGGAAAGTGTGCCCAATCCATTGACCACAACCCTACAGGTTAGGGAAAAGCTCCAAGGTCCCTGAGGCCATCAATAGTATAGGCCACCCTGGACTAAGAGGGGCTCTCTGACACCAGCGGAGCAACTATCTCCACTTAGACTCTCAGACAGTGTCCCCAGAGACAGAAGGTTGAAATGGACAGGCCCCCAGGCCCTAATCTGAACCTTAGCTTTGGTTTCCATGTTTCCGTTCTCAGAGGACTGTTTTCGTAGACCAGCACATGGGGCTTTTCTGAGGCACCAAACCAAACCTCTCTCATCTCCACATGGGCAGCTTTCTTACTGGGATGTATCAAACACTTCAGGTAGGAGAGTCCCGCAGGGCCACTGAACAACCAGCACATTCCAAGGTCTCCATGGACCCAAACGCACATTATGACGCATCCTCAGGAGATGCCATTCAACACAGGCCCCTGGGTCGCGTGTTCCAGAGGCAGCAGATCAAACATATCTTGTCGCTAATAGCCAATGGGAATGCGAGGCATGCTGTACAGGGATCCATCCTTCGAACCCTGCTCTCCAGTCCTTCCATATGGTATGTCCTGGAGCCATGCAACAGGATCGTATGTCCCGCAGAAGGAAACCTTGGGGTTTGGGGCAACCTCCAAACTCAGCGTGGGAAAACTTCCTTGGCCTCATGAGGCCCCCACTTCATGAAGGTGCCATCATGGACACATACTCCAGCCTCAGCCAACGTCTGATCCTCAGCCTGACTTCAGATGCAGGAGATTTTGATTCAGCCTCTGCAGAGTGGGCCTGCTCTGCCCTTGGCTCCAATCCTCACACTAGCTTGTGTTTTCAGACTTCCGTCCGCACACTCCTGGCCCACAAACCCTCCCTACTGGGAATTCTGGGGCCACAATGAAGCACTGTGCCTGCCTCCCAGGAGAAAAACATTGTCTATGGCGCTGCCCAGAAACCCCAAATGAGGATCAAACTGCTTGGCCCTCGGCAACACCCCAATTGCATAGGCTACCTTAAACAGTGATGCTCTGTCGCAAATAGCCTGAGCCCAGACCTTCCAACAGACACGGACACAGCTGGCTTCACACCCAGCACATTGGACCCGCCACTGCCTTAGGCCACCATCCATTCCCAAGCTGGGTTTTCAGTCATCGGAACCTAGACCTTATCTCCAGTCCCTGCACAGGGGGGAACCTGATGCACAAGTCAGAACCCCTTCTTCCCCCTGGCAAGAAACCTTGCTGCTGGCAGTGAGTCAAACCTTCAGTGTAGGAGAAAACGGCATGGCCCATGAGGCCACGCCCAAGCGTGAGGGCCGCCTTGGGCACAAACACACATTGTGACCTTCAGCGTGAGTACCTTATTCAAGTACCGCCTCTCAGTGACTGGACCAAGAGCCCGCCTATGTGGCTTGCCATGCCCATAGGCACGCAGGACTAACTAGATGGTGTGTATTCCAGTTGAGGGAACCCACTGCTGTGCTCTAGAGTCCCTCTCCTGGGGGTCCCCTGTGGCAGAAAACAGTACTCTTCATTCCCACAGAATGAACACAAACACTTGGGAGCTTGGACAATCCCCCGAGAGGAAGGCTCTTCCTCGGCCTCTGAGACAACCCCTACCCTAACCGGACACTGTAAACGCAACCCCCAGAGACAAAATCCTGAGTGACTGCCTCCCACTTGCCCTACTTTGATTTCCAGAGGATCTCCCCTCACGGACTAGAGATCAGGCCTGCCATTACATTGGCCCCTAGCTGAGCCAAGTTTGCTTTTTCAGACATCTGTCCCCACAGACCTGGCAAACACAGCCTCTAGGCTGGGTCCTCTGGAGCCATACCACAGGACCGTGCCTGCTCTCTCCTGGGAAACTGTGTCCATTCCTTTGGCCACACACCTCCAGAATATGAGAAACCTCAAGGCCTCCGAGGACATCCCACTACTGGGAGCCTCACTGGACTCACAGGGGCATTCGGACACAAGCTGAGCAGCTACATCCATGAATGCATGCACACAGATGTCAACAGAGATAGACGGTTGAGCCGGACAGGCCTTTAGGCCGTAGTCTCAACTCTTGCTTTGGTTTCCAGTTGTCACTCCTCAGAGGCTTTGGTTCGAAGAACAGGGTATGGGGCTTTCCTGAGGCACGGAACAGAACTCCTCTCGTCTCCACATGGGAAGTTTCCTTGTTGGAGCCGTGTCAAACACCTCATGTTGGAGAATCCTGCAGAGTCCCTGAGCCACCTCCACATTCCAAGGTCTCCCAGGCCACCAAGCCACAGTAGGACTCATCTTCAGGAGAGTCCATTTCAACTCTCCCCTCTGGGTAGCTCACGCAGGAGCCCGCAGATTGAGCCTGCCTTGTCCTGACTAAAGAGTGGGAATATGAGGTGGCGTTCCCAGGCATCCATGCTTAGACACCTGCTCTCGAGTCTTTCCATATGGGGCCTCTTGGAACCATCCAATAGGACTCGACTGTTGTGCAGAAGGTAACCTTCAGTTTTGGAGCAGTTCACAAATCCCATCATAGGCAAAATTTTCTGGCCTCATGAAGCCCCCACACCCTTCAGGAAGAGGGCATGCTGGACAAGAACTCTAGCCTGAGGCACGTCTCATAGTTGAAATGACCTCAGTGCAGGAGATCTCGATTCAGCCTCTGCAGAGTGGGCCTGCCGTGCCCTCGGTCCCAAACCTCACGCTAGCTTGTGTTTTCAAACTTCCTTCCTCACACTCCTGGCAAACAAGCCCTCCGAACTAGGAACTCCGGAACCAAAATCCAGCCCAGTGTCTGCCCAACGGAAGAAAAACGTTTCCCTGTGGGGCTCTCCATAAAACCCAGATGAGGATCAACCTGCTCGGGCCGCGACGGTACCCGAACTGGATAGGCTGCTCTGGGCACTCATGCTCTGCCTGAAACAGCCTGAAGCCAGACGTCCAGACAGACAAGGAGACAGCTGGCCGCACACCCAGCACTTCGGACACGCCATGGTCTTATGCCGTCACCTCATCCTAACCTTGGTTTTCAGATATTTGAACCTAGACATTATATCAATTCTCCACACAGCTGGGTATAGCAAGCACAAAACAGAACTCCTCCTTCCCCATGGCTGTCAAGCTTGCTCTTGGCATGGAGTCACACCTTCAGGGTGGGAGAAATCTTCATGGCCCCTGATGCCACGCCCAAACTTGAGTGCTGCTTGGGCACAAATTCACACTGTGACCCTCAGCATGAGCCCCATGTCAAAGAAAGGCCTGTCAGGGCCTGGACCAAGAGCCCACATATGGGGCTTGCCAAGCCCCTATGCACCCAATCCTCACCACGGTTTGAATTTTCCAGTCGCCCCGCCCGTACCTGGAGCTCTGCTCTGGAATCCCTTTCTTGGAGAGACCTATGAGCCAGACAACACGACTCCACCCTTCCCACAAAATGACCCCAAACTCTTGGGAGCTGGGACAAATCCCCAGAGAGGGATACTCGTCCACAGTACCTGAGGCCACCGCTCCAATCCACGGCTATCCCGGACACAACATCCAGAGACAAAAGCCTGAAGGAACGCCTCCCACTCGCCCTTGTTTCAGAGGCCCAGGAGCTCCCTCTCGGGCTGTACATCCGGCCTGCCATACCCTAGGCGCCACTCATAAGCTGAGTTTGTGTATTCAGACTTCTGTGCCCACAGCCTGGACCCACACAACATCCAGGCTAGGGCCTCTGGACCAAACAGCGAAAGATTGTGCCTGCCCTCTCCAAGGAAAGTGTGCCCAATCCATTGACCACAACCCTACAGGTTAGGGAAAAGCTCCAAGGTCCCTGAGGCCATCAATAGTATAGGCCACCCTGGACTAAGAGGGGCTCTCTGACACCAGCGGAGCAACTATCTCCACTTAGACTCTCAGACAGTGTCCCCAGAGACAGAAGGTTGAAATGGACAGGCCCCCAGGCCCTAATCTGAACCTTAGCTTTGGTTTCCATGTTTCCGTTCTCAGAGGACTGTTTTCGTAGACCAGCACATGGGGCTTTTCTGAGGCACCAAACCAAACCTCTCTCATCTCCACATGGGCAGCTTTCTTACTGGGATGTATCAAACACTTCAGGTAGGAGAGTCCCGCAGGGCCACTGAACAACCAGCACATTCCAAGGTCTCCATGGACCCAAACGCACATTATGACGCATCCTCAGGAGATGCCATTCAACACAGGCCCCTGGGTCGCGTGTTCCAGAGGCAGCAGATCAAACATATCTTGTCGCTAATAGCCAATGGGAATGCGAGGCATGCTGTACAGGGATCCATCCTTCGAACCCTGCTCTCCAGTCCTTCCATATGGTATGTCCTGGAGCCATGCAACAGGATCGTATGTCCCGCAGAAGGAAACCTTGGGGTTTGGGGCAACCTCCAAACTCAGCGTGGGAAAACTTCCTTGGCCTCATGAGGCCCCCACTTCATGAAGGTGCCATCATGGACACATACTCCAGCCTCAGCCAACGTCTGATCCTCAGCCTGACTTCAGATGCAGGAGATTTTGATTCAGCCTCTGCAGAGTGGGCCTGCTCTGCCCTTGGCTCCAATCCTCACACTAGCTTGTGTTTTCAGACTTCCGTCCGCACACTCCTGGCCCACAAACCCTCCCTACTGGGAATTCTGGGGCCACAATGAAGCACTGTGCCTGCCTCCCAGGAGAAAAACATTGTCTATGGCGCTGCCCAGAAACCCCAAATGAGGATCAAACTGCTTGGCCCTCGGCAACACCCCAATTGCATAGGCTACCTTAAACAGTGATGCTCTGTCGCAAATAGCCTGAGCCCAGACCTTCCAACAGACACGGACACAGCTGGCTTCACACCCAGCACATTGGACCCGCCACTGCCTTAGGCCACCATCCATTCCCAACCTGGGTTTTCAGTCATCGGAACCTAGACCTTATCTCCAGTCCCTGCACAGGGGGGAACCTGATGCACAAGTCAGAACCCCTTCTTCCCCCTGGCAAGAAACCTTGCTGCTGGCAGTGAGTCAAACCTTCAGTGTAGGAGAAAACGGCATGGCCCATGAGGCCACGCCCAAGCGTGAGGGCCGCCTTGGGCACAAACACACATTGTGACCTTCAGCGTGAGTACCTTATTCAAGTACCGCCTCTCAGTGACTGGACCAAGAGCCCGCCTATGTGGCTTGCCATGCCCATAGGCACGCAGGACTAACTAGATGGTGTGTATTCCAGTTGAGGGAACCCACTGCTGTGCTCTAGAGTCCCTCTCCTGGGGGTCCCCTGTGGCAGAAAACAGTACTCTTCATTCCCACAGAATGAACACAAACACTTGGGAGCTTGGACAATCCCCCGAGAGGAAGGCTCTTCCTCGGCCTCTGAGACAACCCCTACCCTAACCGGACACTGTAAACGCAACACCCAGAGACAAAATCCTGAGTGACTGCCTCCCACTTGCCCTACTTTGATTTCCAGAGGATCTCCCCTCACGGACTAGAGATCAGGCCTGCCATTACATTGGCCCCTAGCTGAGCCAAGTTTGCTTTTTCAGACATCTGTCCCCACAGCCCTGGCAAACACAGCCTCTAGGCTGGGTCCTCTGGAGCCATACCACAGGACCGTGCCTGCTCTCTCCTGGGAAACTGTGTCCATTCCTTTGGCCACACACCTCCAGAATATGAGAAACCTCAAGGCCTCCGAGGACATCCCACTACTGGGAGCCTCACTGGACTCACAGGGGCATTCGGACACAAGCTGAGCAGCAACATCCATGAATGCATGCACACAGATGTCATCAGAGATAGACGGTTGAGCCGGACAGGCCTTTAGGCCGTAGTCTCAACTCTTGCGTTGGTTTCCAGTTGTCACTCCTCAGAGGCTTTGGTTCGAAGAACAGGGTATGGGTCTTTCCTGAGGCACGGAACAGAACTCCTCTCGTCTCCACATTGGGAAGTTTTCTTGTTGGAGCCGTGTCAAACACCTCATGTTGGAGAATCCTGCAGAGTCCCTGAGCCACCTCCACATTCCAAGGTCTCCCAGGCCACCAAGCCACAGTAGGACTCATCTTCAGGAGAGTCCATTTCAACTCTCCCCTCTGGGTAGCTTACCCAGGAGCCCGCAGATTGAGCCTGCCTTGTCCTGACTAAAGAGTGGGAATATGAGGTGGCGTTCCCAGGCATCCATGCTTAGACACCTGCTCTCGAGTCTTTCCATATGGGGCCTCTTGGAACCATCCAATAGGACTCGACTGTCGTGCAGAAGGTAACCTTCAGTTTTGGGAGCAGTTCACAAATCCCAACATAGGCAAAATTTTCTGGCCTCATGAAGCCCCCACACCCTTCAGGAAGAGGCCATGCTGGACAAGAACTCTAGCCTGAGGCACGTCTCATAGTTGAAATGACCTCAGTGCAGGAGATCTCGATTCAGCCTCTGCAGAGTGGGCCTGCCGTGCCCTCGGTCCCAAACCTCACGCTAGCTTGTGTTTTCAGACTTCCTTCCTCACACTCCTGGCAAACAAGCCCTCCGAACTAGGAACTCCGGAACCAAAATCCAGCCCAGTGTCTGCCCAACGGAAGAAAAACGTATCCCTGTGGGGCTCTCCATAAAACCCAGATGAGGATCAACCTGCTCGGGCCTCGACGGTACCCGAACTGGATAGGGTGCTCTGGGCACTCATGCTCTGCCTGAAACAGCCTGAAGCCAGACGTCCAGACAGACAAGGAGACAGCTGGCCGCACACCCAGCACTTCGGACACGCCATGGTCTTACGCCGTCACCTCATCCTAACCTTGGTTTTCAGATATTTGAACCTAGACATTATATCAATTCTCCACACAGCTGGGTATAGCAAGCACAAAACAGAACTCCTCCTTCCCCATGGCTGTCAAGCTTGCTCTTGGCATGGAGTCACACCGTCAGGGTGGGAGAAATCTTCATGGCCCCTGATGCCACGCCCAAACTTGAGTGCTGCTTGGGCACAAATTCACACTGTGACCCTCAGCATGAGCCCCATGTCAAAGAAAGGCCTGTCAGGGCCTGGACCAAGAGCCCACATATGGGGCTTGCCAAGCCTCTATGCACCCAATCCTCACCTTGGTTTGAATTTTCAAGTCGCCCGCCCGTACCTGGAGCTCTGCTCTGGAATCCCTTTCTTGGAGAGACCTATGAGCCAGACAACACGACTCCACCCTTCCCACAAAATGACTCCAAACTCTTGGGAGCTGGGACAAATCCCCAGAGAGGGATACTCGTCCACAGTACCTGAGGCCACCGCTCCAATCCACGGCTATCCCGGACACAACATCCAGAGACAAAAGCCTGAAGGAACGCCTCCCACTCGCCCTTGTTTCAGAGGCCCAGGAGCTCCCTCTCGGGCTGTACATCCGGCCGGCCATACCCTAGGCGCCACTCATAAGCTGAGTTTGTGTATTCAGACTTCTGTGCCCACAGCCTGGACCCACACAACATCCAGGCTAGGGCCTCTGGACCAAACAGCGAAAGATTGTGCCTGCCCTCTCCAAGGAAAGTGTGCCCAATCCATTGACCACAACCCTACAGGTTAGGGAAAAGCTCCAAGGTCCCTGAGGCCATCAATAGTATAGGCCACCCTGGACTAAGAGGGGCTCTCTGACACCAGCGGAGCAACTATCTCCACTTAGACTCTCAGAGAGTGTCCCCAGAGACAGAAGGTTGAAATGGACAGGCCCCCAGGCCCTAATCTGAACCTTAGCTTCGGTTTCCATGTTTCCGTTCTCAGAGGACTGTTTTCGTAGACCAGCACATGGGGCTTTTCTGAGGCACCAAACCAAACCTCTCTCATCTCCACATGGGCAGCTTTCTAACTGGGATGTATCAAACACTTCAGGTAGGAGAGTCACGCAGGGCCACTGAACAACCAGCACATTCCAAGGTCTCCATGGACCCAAACGCACATTATGACGCATCCTCAGGAGAGGCCATTTCAACTCAGCCCCCTGGGTCGCGTGTTCCAGAGGCAGCAGATCAAACATATCTTGTCGCTAATAGCCAATGGGAATGCGAGGCATGCTGTACAGGGATCCATCCTTCGAACCCTGCTCTCCATTCCTTCCATATGGTATGTCCTGGAGCCATGCAACAGGACTCGAATGTCCCGCAGAAGGAAACCTTGTGGTTTGGGGCAACCTCCAAACTCAGCGTGGGAAAACTTCCTTGGCCTCATGAGGCCCCCACTTCATGAAGGTGCCATCATGGACACATACTCCAGCCTCAGCCAACGTCTGATCCTCAGCCTGACTTCAGATGCAGGAGATTTTGATTCAGCCTCTGCAGAGTGGGCCTGCTCTGCCCTTGGCTCCAATCCTCACACTAGCTTGTGTTTTCAGACTTCCGTCCTCACACTCCTGGCCCACAAACCCTCCCTACTGGGAATTCTGGGGCCACAATGAAGCACTGTGCCTGCCTCCCAGGAGAAAAACATTGTCTATGGCGCTGCCCAGAAACCCCAAATGAGGATCAAACTGCTTGGCCCTCGGCAACACCCCAATTGCATAGGCTACCTTAAACAGTGATGCTCTGTCGCAAATAGCCTGAGCCCAGACCTTCCAACAGACACGGACACAGCGGGCTTCACATCCAGCACATTGGACCCGCCACTGCCTTAGGCCACCATCCATTCCCAACCTGGGTTTTCAGTCATCGGAACCTAGACCTTATCTCCAATCCCTGCACAGGGGGGAACCTGATGCACAAGTCAGAACCCCTCCTTCCCCATGGCAAGAAACCTTGATGCTGGCAGTGAGTCAAACCTTCAGTGTAGGAGAAAACGGCATGGCCCATGAGGCCACGCCCAAGCGTGAGGGCCGCCTTGGGCACAAACACACATTGTGACCCTCAGCGTGAGTACCTTATTCAAGTAACGCCTCTCTGTGACTGGACCAAGAGCCCGCATATGTGGCTTGCCATGGCCATAGGCACCCAGGACTAACTAGATGGTGTGTATTCCAGTTGAGGGAACCCACTGCTGTGCTCTAGAGTCCCTCTCCTTGGGGGTCCCCTGTGGGAGAAAACAGTACTCTTCATTCCCACAGAATGAACACAAACACTTGGGAGCTTG